>NC_041389.1:614215581-614217474 GCF_002162155.2 Triticum dicoccoides
CTGACAGGTCAGACCCACCAGCTATATCTTTGCATGCAAGGAAGTGCCTCCTTATTACGCACAAAAAAATGAATACTCCCCCTACTAGCTGGGACCCACCATAGTGGGAGGCTGACCTGTGGGCCTACTAAGTTGACGGGAACAGAGGGCTTTGTCAACTTAGTCAATATGAACTATTCTAGCTCTAGTGACCGTACGATGTCCATCCAACGGCCGTAGTGCTTCTTCAACCTTTGGTCTTCTTGCTCCAGCCGCCCAAAGCAGCGCCGGTCATGCCGCCTGCTCCTGCCTCCCATGGCCGGTTGTGCTACTGCGGAGGCCTCACCACCCCCTACTACTCCCACCACTTGCCAGGCCATCCCTCCACTCACCCACAACCCCTGTTATTCTGCAGCGACGACAGACTCACACTGAAGCCGAACAAGTGAACCCTCGTACTCCTCTCTGGATAGGCATCCACTGCCGTGTTTTCCCCGGCTCCGCGTTGTCCCCTTCCTAGGCCTCGCTATCGTCCACCGCCTTGGTGCTCTCGACACGGCGTGGTCAATGTGGTCAAGGAACGACTTCCATCGGAAGAGTACTATACATAGAGAGGCTGACAGCTGTGTTCACGGCTGCAGCAAGGAAGTGCCTCCTTATTACGCACAAAATAATGATTCCTGCACCTGACAGCAGGGACCCATCAGACGGGCCACTGTATTTCACGAAAAAACGTTTCCCCCTGACTGTTGGGACCCACCAGCTACATCTTCGCACGCAAGGAAGTGCCTGACAGTTGGGACCCACCTGGTCGAAGTGTATGTAGCGTTGTCATTCTGGTCGCGAATGTGTACGTACATATGACTGGTCTGTCTGTGGGCTGCAGTGATGAACCGTGGCCGTGTAAGGAAGGGCACGTGTCATAGAAGAGGCGCGCATGTAACGCCCCGGATTCCGATGCGCCAGGTGTCCTCCAGTTATTTGCCATTGTTGCCATGTCATTTGCTTGCGTGTTGCATTTTCCCATGTCATCATCTCCATTTCATCTGCATGTTCTTCAAAACTTGCATCCGTTTGGGTCCTCCCGGTTCTCTCCGTTGTCCGTTTACAGTCCAGACACACTCGCATGCACCCGTCGCCTCCTCTCAGACCTTGTTTCGTGGCGGGAGAAAAACATTCTCGAAATGGGCCAAGATTTGCTGAGTGGCCTTGGTATAGCACTGGTAGACCGCCCGTCAAATTTCGTTCCATTTGGAGGTCGTTTGATGCCCCAACGGTTAACCGCGTAGCTCGAAACCCCTCTCTCTTTGCAGCCCAGACCCTCTCCACCACAGCCCATGAGCCCATCCAAACCCCCTTCATGATCTCGGTCGTTTGATCACGATCGTGTGGGCGAAAACCACACCCCATTTGGACTCTCCTAGCTCCCTCTACCTATAAATAGATGTTCCTCCCTGAAATTTTCGCGCAGTCCAACCCTAACCTAGCCCCTCTCCGCCACCGGACACGTCCGCCGGACGTCCGGGCGTCGTCCGCCGCCGCCCTCGACCAATCAGCCTCCGCCACGTCGCCTCCACCGCACCCACATCGCCGCCGCCGCCCGGGGCCCAGATCCGGTCCGCCCCGGTGCAGAACCGGGCCTCGCCGGGCCCGCTCGCTGCCGCCAGCGCCTCCGCGCGCTCCCCGCCGTCGCGCCTGCGTCGCCGCCACCATCGGCTCCGCCCCGCGTCGGCCGCCGCCTCCTTGCCGGCGCCGTCCCCGCACCCCGTGCCGCTCCTCCGCTCCGTCCCCGCTGCCGTTGCATCGCGCGCCTCGCCTCGCCGAGCGCCGCCAGCGTCCGGCCAGGCCGCGCCGCCCGATGCCTCCCCGCGCCGGCGCCTGCTCGCGCCGCCCGGCCGCGCCTCCCCAAGCCGC
>NC_041389.1:614217846-614221345 GCF_002162155.2 Triticum dicoccoides
AGCCGCGCCCCCGTGCCGAATCTCCACTGCGGCGATGCCCCTCCGCCTCCTCGTCGCCGGCCTCCGCCATCGTCGCCTCCGGCCGCCGCGCCGCTCGCCGGACGCGTCGCCGGTCGGATCCAGTGGATCGGGACGAGATCCACCGGTCCCTCCAACCAAACGGCCTCCCCGTGCCCTGGTTCCCGCCGTCCCGCTCCGCCCGGTCCCGCGTTGAATTTTCCCACGAGGTGATTTTTCGTCTAAGTCCTTGAAAACTCATGATATGTGTGCATCTTTGACCTGTTGTAACTTCTTGTGTGATGCTCCATTTTGTGTGCATAATATATAAAAATGTTCATCATGAGATGCTCTTAATTTAATTACAGTATGACATGCTTGTTTGAATCCATCTTGATGCCCTAATCATCGTTGCAAGAGTGCATGTTGCTGTTAACCTGCTGAAGTTGTTATAACTTGCTGTTTTGTCTTTTTCGTTGCATTTTGTGTGTGCATCCTATGAGCATGAGCTCTACATGTGTTTTGAACTACATCATGCCATCTTTACAGAGGTGCAATCCATGTATTTTTGTGAGTCTTGTAGTGAGTGCTAGTGATTTCTGCCAAGTCTGTGAACTGTTATTATTTGCAATCTTGTCGTGTCCTTTTGAGCATGTTCTAGTGATTTCTGGAGATAGCTCAGTGTTCATGTTTTGTCATGCTTTATCTGTACATCATGTCCATGTATTTTGTTGTCATGTTGAGCTGCTGTAGCGTATTTGTTTGATGCTTGCTAGTTGCCTAGTTGCTGTTTTGGACAGCTTGTCGTTTAAACTTGTTTCATGTGTATGTGTTGAACCGTTGCTCCGTTTTGAGTGTGCTCTATATGAAACTTGCTTGATTTTGCATGAAGTTTCATATTATCATGTTCCATCCATGTTTTGAGAGTGTTTGCTTGATGTTTGTATGCATTGTGCATCAATGCCATGTTTAACTTGTTTCGTTCATTTCTTCTAGGCCGTAGCTCCGAATTAAATGAACTTTATATGTAACTTGACTAGAATCTCGTGTAGATCATCTTGGTGCGTCTTAACTTGCTGTTTAACAACTTCAACTTAATGTTTGTTCAGATCTGGACCAACTTCAAAACTTGCATATGAGGACTTACCAGAATGGTTATATGTTGTTTCCGGCCTCATTTAAACTTGCTTTCATGTGTTGCTCTTGTATGCATCATCTCTTGCCATGAGTAGCTTCATGTAGCTTTGTCATGCATCATACTTGGTTGAGCATCATGTCATGTATATGTGTGGTGTGTTTACCATGTTGTGTGCTTCTTCTCGATAGTTCCTGTTTCATTGCGATCGTGAGGATTCGTTCGTCTACGCTTGGTTCGGCTTCATCCGTTCATCTTCTTCATGGACTCGTTCGTCTTCCTAGCGGGATTTCAGGCAAGATGACCGCTACTCTGGATCTCACTACTATCATTGCTATGCTAGTTGCTTCGTTCTATCGCTATGCTGCACTTCCTATCACTTGTTCTTCAAGCCTCCCCAAATTGCCATGTCAGCCTCTAACCTTTTTTACCCTTCCTAGAAAACCGTTTCTTGGATATGTTACCGCTTTGCTCAACCCCTCTTATAGCGTTATTAGTTGCAGGTGAAGTTGAAGATTGCTCCATGGTGGACAGGATTATGTTGGGATATCACAATATCTCTTATTTAATTAATGCATCTATATACTTGGTAAAGGGTGGAAGGCTCGGCCTTATGCCTGGTGTTTTGTTCCACTCTTGCCACCCTAGTTTCCGTCATACCGGTGTTATGTTCCCGGATTTTGCGTCCCTTACGCGGTTGGGTGATTTATGGGACCCCCTTGACAGTTCGCTTTGGATAAAACTCCTCCAGCAAGGCCCAACCTTGGTTTTACCATTTGCCTCACCTAGCCTTTTTCCCTTGGGAGTCGCGCATCCCGAGGGTCATCTTTATTTTAACCCCCCCGGGCCAGTGCTGGTCCAAACCGCGCGATGTCCGGTGCCCCCTGGGCAACCAGGGTCTATGCCAACCCGACGTCTTGCTCATCCGGTGTGCCCTGAGAACGAGATATGTGGAGCTCCTATCAGGATTTGTCGGCACATCGGGCGGCTTTGCTGGTCTTGTTTTACCATTGTCGAAATGTCTTGTAAACCGGGATTCTGAGACTGATCGGGTCTTCCTGGGAGAAGGAATATCCTTCATTGATCGCGAGAGCTTATCATGGGCTAAGGTGGGACACCCCTGCAGGGTATTATCTTTCGAAAGTCGTGCCCGCGGATATGTGGCAGATGGGAATTTGTTAATGTCCGGTTGTAGATAACTTGACACTTGACTTAACTAAAACGCATCAACCGCGTGTGTAGCCGTGATGGTCTCTTCTCGGTGGAGTCTGGGAAGTGAACACGGTTTTGGGCTATGTTTGACGTAAGTAGGAGTTCAGGATCACCTCTTGATCATTGCTAGCTTCACGACCGTTCCTTTGCTTCTCTTCTCGCTCTTATTTGCGTATGTTAGCCACCATATCGTGCTTAGTCGCTGCTACAACCTCACCACTTATCCATTCCTTACCCATTAAGCTTTGCTAGTCTTGATACCCATGGTAATGGGATTGCTGAGTCCTCGTGGCTCACAGATTACTACAACAACAGTTGCAGGTACAGGTTTGCGATGTTCATGATGCGAGAGCGATGTTTGCTTGTTTTGGAGTTCTTCTTCTGCTTCTTCTTCGATCAGGGGATAGGTTCCAGGTCGGCAGCCTAGGTTAGCAGGGTGGATGTCGTTTGAGTTTCTGTTTATGTTTCATCCGTAGTCGTATGGTGCTCTTATGTAAGATGATGTTGTACTCGTGTGGCATTGTATGCCTTTTGTATGTATCCCCATAATTATGTAATGTTGATGTAATGATATCCACCTTGCAAAAGCGTATCAATATGCGGTTCTATCCTTGGTGGGACCTTCGAGTTTCTTTAGGATAGTATCGCATATTGGGCGTGACAAGTTGGTACTAGAGCCTCGACCGACCATAGGAGCCCCCTTGATTGATCGTGTAGTTTGGTCGTTGTCGAGTCTAGAAGAAAACTTTTTCTGAGTCTAGTATATCGGAGAGTAGGAGTTATTTTTACTCCTCAGCCCCTTCGTCGCTCTGGTCAGGAATCTTGACGTAGGTGTTTTGACTTCCTCCTCTTCTCCTTCAAATTTTTCTTTAGGATCATGCAGTTGGTTTTTTTTGATCGTGGGTTTTCAGTTCTTTTCATCCGGTGCATTTCTCGTCAAGTTGACTCGAGCCTCTTCATCTTTCCCAAGTTTAATCCTCAATTGTTTTCTTTTTCCCACCCGCCCACCCATTTTTTTTCTCGGAGATGGAGTCCGTAATCGAGTATCCATCCTACTCGTGCGAAACATTTGCATTCTTTCAACCGGTGTTTCCTCTTGAAGTTATTCATCTGTTTCCCCTTCCAAGTTGCCTTTGTTTTCCCGCCCTCCCACCC
>NC_041389.1:614221570-614224268 GCF_002162155.2 Triticum dicoccoides
CCACCCTCTTCTTCCCGGAGCTTAAGTCTGTTTCGAGCATCAATTTCATTCATGTGGAGCCTCTTCAGTCTTTCCTCAATTGTCTCAACCGGTGAATTCTCATCAAGTTAATCGTTGTTCATCTCATTTTCTTTCCTGGTGGTTTCAATTCAAGTTTTTTTCGATGTTGCTCATATTCCTGTCCTCGACTCAAGTGCTTTCTTTGCTCGCTCACCTCTCGCCAGTTTATCCTTCTGGTGTGCTCAAGACATCTCAGGAGATTCTTCAGTGTTCCAATTAATTCGAGGTCATCACCTCATTCAAATATTTCAATTGTTCCGGTGCATCATCTATCTCTTCAATAATCCTTTCCAACGGTGTTTTTCTCTTTAGTGGGCCCTAACCCACAGGTCTTTTCCCAGGATCTTACCTGACTCTTCTAATTATTCCGGAGCCATTCCTAATTCTTTTCGAGTTTGATGTAAGAATGAATTTCATCAGTCAGATCTTTTCCAAGATCATTTTCAAATCATTTCATTGTTGGCTCAACCTTTTCGGTTTTTCATTCTCCCGGAGTATCTCAGTAATTTTGGTGGTGTTTCTCGTCGTCATTTGAAGACCGAAGAAGAGTTTTTCCTCTAAATCTTGTCTGTTCTCTCGAAGTTTCGTGGTTCTAGCTTCAGGTTATCCTCGTGAATTATTCCATTTGTCAGATATTCTTTTCTTAACCATCCGGAGCATGTGAGAAGTTGTTTTCCCATTTCTTTTCACCGGAGGCCATCGTTCCATAAGAATTCTTCGTTCTCACTTTTCAGCTACCGTTATCCAGTTATCCCGGTGCTTCGCTCAAGTGTTCTTTACCAGCTCATGATCTCTTTGTTCTTTTGCATCTAAATCCCCTCTAGCATATTGGTTCTTCTAATTCTTCCCGGTGATTCATTCTCTTTCGTCAGTGATTTCCAAATTCTAACGGTGGTTCTTTCAGATTCTTTTTCTTTGTTTATCATATCAATTCATTCGTTCTTTCCAAATCCTAACGGTGGTTCATTGAAGACCTTCCTAAGGGTGGCGCTATGTCACTTCTCAATCCTTTTCAAGAAGAATAAGTAGTATGCAAAATCCATTGCTTGTCATCAATTTAATTTGATGAAGGATAAGCATACAATAAATCTTATTCTTATTCTTCCTCAAAGTGAGTAATCCCTTCCTTTGGAGTTTGTTCTTGTTGAATAAATTCTAGTTCCAAGTGTTTTCATCTTTTCTTTTTCGGAGTTCAAATTCCCACGGCCATTTTGCCGGAACCTCCATCTAAATCATCACAAGGCTCATCTTATTCTTTCTTCCTTCATTCTATCTCATCATCCGTTTGTCACTGGAGTTCTTCACGGTGGTTCTTCATGATTTAATTCATTCTTCAAGAGTTCATCAAGACTTTGTTGGTGGAGTTCAAGTATCTTTTCTTCTCGCGTCTCGAAGTGCAAATAATTCTTCCTTTTCTCCTGAAGTGGAGTTTTACATTTCGTCGTTCTTCTCTGCTATTCAGACATTTGCTAGTGGTAGCGTTTCACCTCAAGTTTTGAGATGTTTTTCCATAAGTCCACAACAAGCTGATTCTTTCGTTGTTGATTTTCTCAACAACTCCGTTCAACCCTTCATTCTAAGTTCTCTTCATTCCATTCTTTCAATTCTTCCAGAGGCATTGCATTGTTCATCTCGTCAAGTGTCATCCCATCTTGTGAAGTTCATGTTCTAATCCTAACATTTTCAGTTGGAGTGTTGCCGAAATTCTTTTATTCATTCCTTTTTCTATCTTGTTCTAACCGGAGTGCTTTCAGAGTCTATCTATTCCTTGAGCTTTTGATTCTCATTATATTTGTCATTCCTCTTTTCTACCGAGTGCTCTTGTCCTTGTTCTTCTTCTATCTTGAGCACTTTCTTCACCTCATCCTCTTTCTCTTCCGTCTCGTTCCTAAGATCTCGGGACGAGATCTCTTGTTAGTGGAGGAGAGTTGTAACACCCCGGATTCCGATGCGCCAGATGTCCTCCAGTTTTTCGCCGTTGTTGCCATGTCATTTGCTTGCGTGTTGCATTTTTCCATGTCATCATCTCCATTTCATCTGCATGTTCTTCAAAACTTGCATCCGTTCGGGTCCTCCCGGTTCTCTCCGTTGTCCGTTCGGAGTCCACACGCACTCGCACGCACCCGTCGCCGCCTCTCAGACCTTGTTTCGTGAGCGGGAGAAAAACGTTCTCGAAATGGGCCGAGATTTGCCGAGTGGCCTTGGTATAGCACCGGTAGACCGCCCATCAAATTTCGTTCCATTTGGAGGTCGTTTGATGCCCCAACGGTTAACCGCGTAGCTCGAAACCCCTCTATCTTTGCAGCCCAGCCCCTCTCAACCACAGCCCATGAGTCCATCCAAACCCCCTCCATGCTCTTGGTCGTTCGATCATGATCGTGTGGGCGAAAACCGGACCCCATTTGGACTCTCCTAACTCCCTCTACCTATAAATACATGTTCCTCCCCAAAATTTTCGCGCAGTCCAACCCTAACCTAGCCCCTCTCCGCCGCCGGACACGTCCGCCGGACGTCCGGATGCTTCCGCCGCTGCCCTCGACCAATCAGCCTCCGCCACGTCGCCTCCACCGCGCCCACATCGCCGCCGCCGCCCGGGGCCCAGATCCGGCCCGCCACGGGGCCGAACCGGGCCCGCTCG
>NC_041389.1:614224591-614228971 GCF_002162155.2 Triticum dicoccoides
GCCCCTCCGCTCCGTCCCCGCCACCGTCGCATCGCGCGCCTCGCCGAGCCGAGCGCCGCCAGCGTCCGGCTAGGCCGCGCCGCACGACGCCTCCCCACGCCGGCGCCTACTCGTGCTGCCCGGCCACGCCTCCCCAAGCCGCGCCCCCGTGCCGGATCTCCACTCCGGTGATGCCCCACCACCTCCCTCCGCCTCCTCGTCGCCGGCCTCCGCCGTCGTCACCTCCGACCGTTGCGCCGCTCGCCGGACTCGTCGTCGGTCGGATCCGATGGATCGGGATGAGATCCACCGGTCCCTCCAACCAAACAGCCTCCCCGCGCCCTGGATCCCGCCATCCCGCTCCGCTCGATCCCGCGTTGACTTTTCCAGCGAGGTGATTTTTCGTCTAAGTCCCTGAAAACTCATGATATGTGTGCATCTTTGACCTGCTGTAACTTCTTGTGTGATGCTCCATTTTGTGTGCATAATATATCAAAATGTTCATCATGAGATGATCTTAATTTATTTACATTGTGCCATGTTTGTTTGAATCCATCTTGATGCCCTAATCATCATTGCAAGAGTGCATGTTGCTGTTAACCTGCTGAAGCTGTTATAACTTGTTGTTTTGTCTTTTTCATTGCATTTTGTGTGTGCATCCTATGAGCATGAGCTCTACATGTGTTTTGAACTACATCATGCTATCTTTACAGAGGTGTAATCCTTGTATTTTTGTGAGTATTGTAGTGAGTGCATCAAGCTCGTGAAGTAGGGTACTTGCTATTACTGTTTTGCTAGTCTGAATCTGCTATATCATGATGCTATGTAAACCTGCTGCTACAAGTCATTCTATGCATAATCTGGAGATGTTCACTAAGGATGTTTTGTTATATATGTCATGCTCTATCGATCCATGGCCCTGGTTGCATTTATAGCCTGTTGTAGCTTGTTGTAATCTTGCTCTTAATTTGCTAAATAATGTTGTTGTCAGCCTGTTATCATTAAGTTCAGTTTTGCCATGTTATTTACTAGTTATCCATGAACCCTACGAACTTGTTCTTGCCATGCTGGGCCTCATAAATGTGTCTTCTTACTGTTGTTTGACTTCACATGCCATGTATTGCTCTGTGGTGAGTTGTACAATCTCACCAACATGCCTACTTATCATTGATCCTGCCATGTTTGAATCTGTCATATCACTTGCCATGTTTGCATGGATGCTACCATCTTTTCTGTGGATCTTTCAATTAGTTCAGTAAGGGAGTTTTGTTCTTTGTCTTTAGTGTTAGCATTCCATGCATTTGTTTGCCATGATAGCTTCTTGTAACATGTTGTTTGATAGCTCTAAACATTGCAACCTGATGTTATTTCTGCCATGCACAGTGATTTCTGCCAAGTCTGTGAACTGTTATTATTTGCAATCTTGTCGTGTCCTTTTGACCATGTTCTAGTGATTTCTAGAGATAGCTCAGTGTTCATGTTTTGTCATGCTTTATCTGTACATCATTTCCATGTCTTTTGTTGTCAAGTTGAGGTGTTGTAGCGTATTTGTTTGATGCTTGCTAGTTGCCTAGTTGCTGTTTTGGACAGCTTGTCCTTTAAACTTGTTTCATGTGTATGTGTTGAACCGTTGCTCCATTTTGAGTGTGCTCTATATGAAACTTGCTTGATTTTGCATGAAGTTTCATATTATCATGTTCCATCCATGTTTTGAGAGTGTTTGCTTGATGTTTGTATGCATTGTGCATCAATGCCATGTTTAACTTGTTTCATTCATATCTTCTAGGCCGTAGCTCCGAATTAAATGAACTTTATATGTAACTTGACTAGAATCTCGTGTAGATCATCTTGGTGCATCTTAACTTGCTGTTTAACAAATTCAACTTAATGTTTGTTCAGATCTGGACAAACTTCGAAACTTGCATATGAGGACTTACCGGAATGGTTATATGTTGTTTCCGGCCTCATTTAAACTTGCTTTCATGTGTTGCTCTTGTATGCATCATCTCTTGCCATGAGTAGCTTCATGTAGCTTTTTCATGCATCATACTTGGTTGAGCATCATGTCATGTATATGTGTGGTGTATTTACCATGTTGTGTGCTTCTTCTTGATAGTTCCTGTTTCGTTGCGATCGTGAGGATTCGTTCGTCTATGCTTGGTTCGGCTTCATCCGTTCGTCTTCTTCATGGACTTGTTTGTCTTCCTAGCAGGATTTCAGGCAAGACGACCGTTACCGTCATACCGGTGTTATGTTCCCGGATTTTGCGTCCCTTACGTGGTTGGGTGATTTATGGGACCCCCTTGACAGTTCGCTTTGAATAAAACTCCTCCAGCAAGGCCCAACCTTGGTTTTACCATGTGCCTCACCTAGCCTTTTTCCCTTGGGAGTCGCGCATCCCGAGGGTCATCTTTATTTTAAACCCCCCGGGCCAGTGCTTCTCCAAGTGCTGGTCCAAACCGAGCGATGTCCGGCGCCCCCTGGGCAACCAGGGTCTATGCCAACCCGACGTCTTGCTCATCCGGTGTGCCCTGAGAACGAGATATGTGCAGCTCCTATTGGGATTTGTCGACACATCGGGCGGCTTTGCTGGTCTTGTTTTACCATTGTCGAAATGTCTTGTAAACCGGGATTCCAAGACAGATCGGGTCTTCCTGGGAGAAGGAATATCCTTCGTTGATCGCGAGAGCTTATCATGGGCTAAGTTGGGACACCCATGCAGGGTGTTATCTTTCAAAAGCCGTGCCCGCGGTTATGTGGCAGATGGGGATTTGTTAATGTCCGGTTGTAGATAACTTGACACTTGACTTAACTAAAACGCATCAACCGCGTGTGTAGCCGTGATGGTCTCTTCTCGGCGGAGTCCGGGAAGTGAACACGGTTTTGGGTTATGTTTGACGTAAGTAGAAGTTCAGGATCACCTTTTGATCATTGCTAGCTTCACGGCCGTTCCTTTGCTTCTCTTCTCGCTCTTATTTGCGTATGTTAGCCACCATATCGTGCTTAGTCGCTGCTGCAACCTCACCACTTATCCATTCCTTACCCATTAAGCTTTGCTATCTTGATACCCATGGTAATGGGATTGATGAGTCCTCGTGGCTCACAGATTACTACAACAACAGTTGCAGGTACAGGTTTGCGATGTTCATGACGCGAGAGCGATGCTTGCTTGTTTTGGAGTTCTTCTTCGGCTTCTTCTTCGATCAGGGGATAGGTTCCAGGTCGGCAGCCTGGGTTAGCAGGGTGGATGTCGTTTGAGTTTCTGTTTATGTTTCATCCGTAGTCAGATGGTGCTCTTATGTAAGATGATGTTGTACTCGTGTGGCATTGTATGCCTTTTGTATGTATCCCCATAATTGATGTAATGATATCCACCTTGCAAAAGCGTATCAATATGCGGTTCTATCATTGGTGGGACCTTCGAGTCTCTTTAGGATAGTATCGCATATTGGGCGTGACAGCGCATGTAGCATGTCACACAGTCCCGTTAATATCGTGTACACGTACGTACAGCGGCCAGGGTGCAGGAAAGTAAATACGGCCACATATGTACATACCGGCGTGGTCTCGAACGCCTACTCGCGCATATGTATGGCCAGGTCCCGTGTACATGGCTGGGTCGGAACGGAGAAACTGCGTCGTCGTGTTCATGGGAAGGCAACGGAATGTGTCTTGTTCATCGGGAGGAAACGGAATACGTCTTGTTCACTGGGAGCCAACCGGCTTGGATGGAACAGGCGATCGAAATGAGGCCTGTCGTATCGTAGAATGAAGGAAATGGCCTTGTGTTCGACCGTTCACAGTCGAAACGGGATCATGTTCATCGGGAGGGGTCTGGCGTATCGCAAAACGGAGGAAATGGACTTATCTTGGACCTCCTACGATCAAAATAGGGTCCTGTTGATTGGGAGGGGTGTGGCATACCGCAAAACAGAGGAAACGAACTTGTGTTGGAGCGCTACGGTCGAAATGGAGGTCCTGTTCATCAGGAGGGGTGTGGCGTACCGCAAAACGGGACTCCACAGGATACTATTCATCTCCACCGTCGACCTCCTCCAGCCTCCATGGGCTACTGTTCATCCACCATTGACCTCCTCCAGCCTCCACCTGCGACTATTCGTCCACGGGCTCCTGTTAATCCAGCCTCCACTGCTCCTCCACCGGCTACTATTCAACCAGCCCTCTCCATGGGGTCCTGTTCAACCACCCCTCCACGGGCTACTGTTCATCCAGCCCTCCACTGGCTACTATTCAACCATCCCTCCACAGGGTTGTCCTGTTCATCCAGCCCTCCACAGGGTCATGTTCATCCACCTCCAACCGGCTCGATCGATCGGGGTCCTGTTCATCCAGCGGCAACGACCTCTACTACCACGGGGTCCTGTTCATCCAACCCCCCAT
>NC_041389.1:614229224-614286536 GCF_002162155.2 Triticum dicoccoides
GCTCACTATTCATCCATAGGTAGCATTGATCGGCTTCAGTTAGCAGAGTAGCGAAGGAATCGCTCGATCGGGTTTAGTTAACAGTGATCGATCGATCGCTCGGGTTCAGTAACGTGTAGCCTAAAGTGCAACCGCTCGGGTTCAGTAGGTGAATGCCTCGCTCGGGTTCAGTTAGAGCCCAACGCCTCGCACCCACGCGCGTACGTGTACAAGAGAAACACGCATCGCTCGGCCCCCGAGCACCCACCGTAACCGGGAAGTCCCCGATATTTTCCTCACCCTCGCTTCTACCATGGTTTTTTCCGTCATGGACGGCCCAAAGAATGTCATGCAGTTGCGTCTCCGGCCCGGCCAGGACGAAAAGCCCATTTTCTGTCATGATTTTTTGTCATAGAAGTAGGAGCCCACCACATCTATGATGATACCGGGTTTTGTCACAATTATTGTCATAGAAGTGTCATAAGCATGACAGAAAAAAAACTCGTTCGGCCCAAAATGTCATGGATGTGTCTTTTTTTGTAGTCCACCATCAGTCATTAAATATCTAGGGACTCCAAACCTTGGGAAAATAACTTCCTTAAGCATTTTAATAGAGGTTTTGTGATCAGCACTACTGGTTGGAATAGCTTCTACCCATTTAGTAACATAATCAACAGCAACCAAAATATGTGTATACCCATTAGAGGAAGGAAAAGGTCCCATGTAATCAAATCCCCAAACATCAAATGGTTCAACAGCAAGTGAATAATTCATAGGCATTTCTTGATGCTTACCAATATTACCTATTCTTTGACATTCATCACAAGATTAGACGAACTTACGGGCAACCTTGAAGAGGGTAGGCCAATAAAATCCTGATTGCAATACCTTGTGAGCAGTTCTATCTCCAGCATGATGCCCTCCATATGCCTCGGAGTGACATTTCCGAAGGATTTGTCCCTGTTCATGCTCAGGTACACAACGTCTAATAATACCATCTACTCCTTCTTTATAAAGATGTGGGTCATCCCAAAAGTAGTGTCTTAAATCATAGAATTTTTTTCTTTTGTTGGTATGTAAAGCTAGGTGGTAAATATTTAGCAACAATGTAATTAGCATAGTCAGCATACCAAGGAGTATTATGAACAACATTTATTGCAGCTAACAGCTCATCAGGAAAACTATCATCAATAGGTTGTGGGTCATCAAGCACATTTTCAAGCCCAGACAAGTTATTAGCTACGGGGTTCTCGGCTCCTTTTCTATCAGTGATATGCAAATCAAATTCTTGTAGCAAGAGAACTCATCAAATAAGTCTAGGTTTAGCATCTTTCTTTTCCATAAGATATTTTATAGCAGCATGGTCAGTGTGAACAATTACTTTTGAATCAACATATAAGATCTAAATTTATCACAAGCAAATACCAATGCTAGGAATTCTTTCTCAGTAGTAGCATATTGTTTTGAGTGTTATCTAGAGTTTTACTAGCATAATGGATAACATTTAGTTTCTTATCAACTCTTTGTCCTAGAACAACACCAACATCATAATCACTAGCATCACACATAATTTAAAAAGGCAAGTTCTAATCAAGTGGTTGAACAATAGGTGCAGAAATTAAGGCTTTCTTGAGTGTTTCAAAGGCTTCAAAACAATCATCATCCTAAACAAAAGGGACAACCTTTTGCCAAAGATTTGTAAGGGGCCTAGAAATTTTAGAAAAGTCTTTGATAAATCTCCTATAGAAACCAGCATGACCTAGGAAACTACGAATACCTTTGATATCCTTAGGATATGGCATTTTCTCAATTGCATCAACCTTAGCTTTGTCCACTTCAATACCCTTTTCAGAAATCTTATGACCCAAGACAATACCTTCATTAACCATAGAGTGGCACTTCTCCCAATTCAAGACAAGATTTGTTTGTTCACATCTCTGCAAAACTCGATCAAGATTGCTTAAACAATCATCAAAAGACTTCCCATAAACAAAGAAGTCATCCATGAAAACCTCAACAATCTTTTCACAAAAGTCAAAGAATATAGCAGTCATACATCTTTGAAAGGTAGCAGGTAAATTTCATAAACCAAAAGGCATACGTCTATAAGCATAAGTTCCAAAGGGACATGTGAAAGTGGTCTTTTCTTGATCAGGTTGAGAAACAGGTATTTGCGGAAAAAACCATAGTATCCATCAAGGAAGCAAAAGTGTGTGTGCTTAGATAGTCTTTCTAGCATTTGATCAATAAAAGGCAGAGGGTAATGATCTTTTCTAGTTGCTTTGTTTAATTTTCTAAAATCAATTACCATTCTATAGCATGTAACAATTATTTGTGGAATAAGTACATTCTTATCATTCGGAACAACAGTAATACCTCCTTTCTTAGGAACACAATGAACGGGACTTACCTATCTACTATCAGCTATAGGATAGATTATACCTACTTCCAAAAGTTTTAATATTTCCGTTCTTACCGCCTTTTTCATCTTTGGATTTAACCAATGTTGCTGATCAACAACGGGTTTAACATCAGGTTCCATATTAATCTTATGCTGACATAGAGTGGGACTAATGCCCTTTAAATCATCAAGCGTATAACCAATAGCATCTCGGTGCTTCCTTAGAACTTTCAATAATCTTTCTTCTTCATGTTCTGAAAGGTTAGCACTAATAATAATAGGATATATCTTTTCATCAAGATAAGCATATTTCAAAGTGTCCAGCAATTGTTTTAATTCAAACATAGGATGACCTTTAGGTGGAGGAGGACCTCCTAGGGTTTCAATAGGAAAATTGTGTTTAAGAAGAGGACGTTGTTCAAAGAAAATATCATCTATTTCATTTCTTTCATGCATATGTAAATCATTTTCATGGTCTAGCAAATATTGTTCTAGTGGATCAATGGGAGGGACAACAATAGAAACAAGACAAATCATTTCATCCTTACTAGGAAATTTTTTTTCATGAAGCTTTCAACTAAACTTGGAAAAATTAAACTCATGAGACTCATCACCAAAACTAACACCGACAGTTTGTTTCTCACAATCTATTCTAGCATTAAAGGTGTTCAAGAAAGGTCTACCAAAGATAATTGGAAAAAAGTCATCTTGTGGGGAACCAAGAACAAGAAAATCAGTAGGGTATTTTATTTTCCCACACAAGACTTCAACATCTCTAACAATTTCAATTGGTGATATAGTATCTCTATTAGCAAGTTTAATAGTAACATCTATGTCTTCTAGCTCTGCAGGTGCTATGTCATTCATAATTTCTTGATATAAGGAGTAGGGAATAGCACTCACGCTAGCACCTGTGTCACATAAACCATGATAACAGTGATCCCCTATTTTGACTGAGACAACGGGCATGCCAACAACAGGTCTGTGTTTATCCTTTTTATCAGGTTTGGCAATTCTAGATGCTTCTTCACAGAAGTAAATAACATGCCCATCTACGTCTTCTTCCAAGAGATCTTTAACCATAGCAACACTAGGTTCCACTTTAATTTGTTCATCTGGTTTAGGTGTTCTAATATAACTTTTGTTGACCACAGTTGAAACTTTAGCATGTTCCTTTATCCTAACAGGGAAAGGTGGTTTTTCAATATAAGTAGTAGGAACAACGGACTCAACATTGTAAAGTATAGTTTCTTGTTTACCTAGTACAGGTTCTTTAATTTCTTCTTTAATAGGTGGGTGATATTTAAACCACTTCTCTTTAGGGAAATTGATACGTCTCCAACGTATCTATATTTTTTGCTTTTTCCATGCTGTTATATTATCATTCTTGGATTTACAGCATTTTACAATCATTTTATATCATTTTTTGGGACTAACCTATTGACATAGTGCCAAGTGCCAGTTGTTGTTTTCTACTTGTTTTTTACATCACAGAAAATCAATATCAAACGGAGTCCAAATGCAACAACACTTTTTGGAGAATTTTTATGGACCAGAACACCCAGGATGGGCCAGAGCAGTACCCGGGGGGGTGCCCCGAGGGGGGCACAACCCACCAGGCGCACCTGGGCCCCCAGGCACGGCTGGGCCCCCAGGCACACCCAGATTGGTTGTGCCCACCTCGGTGGCCTCCCGCACCCCCTCTTTGCCCTATAAAATCCCAAATATTCCAAAACCCTTTGGGGTAGCCCTAGATCAGAAGTTCTGCCGCCACAAGGCCTCTATATCCATGAGATCCAATCTAGACCATGTTGTGGCACCCTACCGGAGGGGGAGATCATCACCGGTGGCCATCTTCATCATCCCGACGGCCACCACGATGAGGAGGGAGTCGTTGTTGGAAATATGCCCTAGAGGCAATAATAAAATGGTTATTATTATATTTCTTTGTTCATGATAATTGTCTATTGTTCATGCTATAATTGTATTATCCCGAAATCGTAATACATGTGTGAATACATAGACCACAACAAGTCCCTAGTGAGCCTCTAGTTGACTAGCTCGTTGATCAACAAATAGTCATGGTTTCCTGACTATGGACATTGGATGTCATTGATAACGGGATCACATCATTAGGAGAATGATGTGATGGACAAGACCCAATCGTAAGCATAGCACAAAGATCGTGTAGTTCGTTTCGCTAGAGCTTTTCCAAATGTCAAGTATCATTTCCTTAGACCATGAGATTGTGCAACTCCCAGATACCGTAGGAGTGCTTTGAGTGTGCCAAACGTCACAATGTAACTGGGTGACTATAAAGGTGCACTACGGGTATCTCTGAAAGTGTCTGTTGGGTTGGCACGAATCGAGATTGGGATTTGTCACTCCATATGACGGAGAGGTATCTCTGTGCCCACTCGGTAATGCATCACCATGATGATCTCAATGTGACCAAGTGTCTGGTCATGGGATCATGCATTACGGTACGAGTAAAGTGACTTGCCGGTAACGAGATTGAACGAGGTATTGGGATACCGACGATCGAGTCTCGGGCAAGTAACGTACCAATTGACAAAGGGAATTGTATACGGGATTGATTGAATCCTCGACATCGTGGTTCATCCGATGAGATCATCGAGGAGAATGTGGGAGCCAACATGGGTATCCAGATCCCGTTGTTGGTTATTGACTGGAGAGGCATCTCGGTCATGTCTGCATGTCTCCCGAACCCGTAGGGTCTACACACTTAAGGTTCGGTGACGCTATGGTTGTAGAGATATGAGTATGCAGTAACCCGAAAGTTGTTCGGAGTCCCGGATGAGATCCTGGACGTCACAAGGAGTTCCGGAATGGTCCAGAGGTGAAGAATTATATATAGGAAGTCAGGTTTCGGCCATCGGGAAAGTTTCGGGGGTCACCGGTATTGTACCGGGACCACCGGAAGGGTCCCGGGGGTCCATCGGGTGGGGCCACCTATCCCGGAGGGCCCCATGGGCTGAAGTGGGAGGGGAACCAGCCCCTGGTGGGCTGGTGCACCCCCCCCCCCTTGGGCCCCCTGCGCCTAGGGTTGGAAACCCTAGGGGTGGGGGCGCCTCCACCTGGCTTGGGGGGCAAGTTTCCCCCCTGGCCGCCGCCCCCCTTGGAGATTGCATCTCCTAGGGCTGGCGCCCCCCCTAGGGGGCCTATATAAAGGGGGGAGGGAGGGCAGCCGCACCCATGCTCTTGGCGCCTCCCTTCCCCCTTGCTACACCTCTCCCTCTCGTAGAAGCTCGGCGAAGCCCTGCCGAGATCGCTGCTGCATCCACCACCACGCCGTCGTGCTGCTGGATCTTCGTCAACCTCTCCTTCCCCCTTGCTGGATCAAGAAGGAGGAGACGTCTTCCTAAATCGTACGTGTGTTGAACGCGGAGGTGCCGTCCATTCGGCACTAGGATCTCTGGTGATTTGGATCACGACGAGTATGACTCCCTCAACCCCGTTCTCTTGAATGCTTCCGCATGCGATCTACAAGGGTATGTAGATGCACTCCCCTCTCTCTTTGCTAGATGACTCCATAGATTGATCATGGTGAACGTAGGAAATTTTTTATTTTATGCAACGTTCCCCAACAGTAGTCCACCCTCGGGGCTGAGGGTTTGTACCAGTAGCTATGTGTTTAATCTATCTTTCGTGTTCTTGAGATGGCACGATATTGATGTATCGTGCGCTTTGTTAATGTAGTTGGATCATATGGTGTTTTCCCCTCTCTATCTTGTTGTGAGGAATTGAGTACTTTTATGGATTTGAGAGCACTTGATATATGTCTTGCATATGAATACTCGTGGTGACAATGGAGTATCACATTGATTCACTTGATATATGTTTTGGCACTTAACTCACGGATTCTCGATGTGACATTGGGGTAATCTATGCATAGGGGTTGATGCACGTTCTTGTCTTTGTTTCTCCGGTAGAAATCTTGGGGCACTCTTTGAAGTTCTTTGTGTTGGATTGAGTATTATGAATATGAATTTGCTTTGGTGTTATTTTAGTACAAACTCTAGGATAGATCGAATGGAAAGAATAGTTTTGTGTTATTTTAGTACGAACCCTTGAATAGATGGAGCGGAAAGAATAGCTTTGAGTGGTTTCGTACCCTAGAAACAATTTATTCTTATGTTCTCTTCTAGATAGGAACTTTGGAGTGATTCTTCATCGCACGTTGAGGGATGGTTATGGGATCCAATTATATTAGCATTGTTGAGAGATTGCACTAGTGAAAGTACCAACCCTAGGCCTTGTTTCTAAGCATTGCAATACCATTTTTGTGCCCGTTTACTATTTTCTACCTTGCTGTTTTTATTTATTCAGATTATAAAAATATATTTCTACTATCCATATTACACTTTTATCACCATCTCTTCGCCGAACTAGTGCACCCATACAATTTGCCATTGTATTGGGTGTGTTGGGTACACAAGAGAATTTTTATTATTTGGTTGCAGGGTTGTTTGAGAGAGACCATCTTCATCCTACACCTCCCACGGATTGATAAACCTTAGGTCATGCACTTGAGGGAGAATTGCTACTGTCCTACAAAACTCTGCGCGTGGAGAGTCTACAAGAATAAAGTTGAATAGTATACATCAGAGATCAACATGAGTAGCAAATGATTCACAAAAGGAGTCTACTATCTCAGAGTCAAGTCCATATTTAGTGCTAAACTTTTGAAAAGCTTCGGCATTCATAAATGATTTAACACAATTATACTTAAGCTTAATACCTGACTCTTTACCCTCGTCGAGTTCCCAATCTTCAAAGTTGCATTTAATTCTTTCCAAAAGATCCCACCGGAATTCAATAGTCTTCTTCATGAAGGAACCAGTGCAAGAAGTATCGAGCATGGATTGATCATCACGAGAAAGCAGAGCATAAAAATTCTGAATAATAATTTCTCTTGAGAGCTCATGGTTGGGGCATGAATACAGCATTGACTCAAGCCTCCCTCAAGCTAGAGCGATACTTTCTCCTTCACGAGGCCAAAAATTATATATGTAATTCCGATCATGCTGAACTAGATGCATAGGATATTTTTTTTGGCGGAACTCCAATTTCAATCGATTCCAATTCCAAGCTCCAATATCATCGCATAGCCTATACCATGCCAATGATTTTCCCTTCAAAGATAAAGGGAAAACCTTCTTCATAACTTCATCTCCGGGTAAACCTGCAAGCTTACACAATCCACAAATTTGTTCCACATATATCAAGTGCATATCAAGATGTTCAGTTCCATCTCATGCATAAGGATTAGCTAGAAGTTGTTCTATCATACTCGAAGGAATTTCATATTCAATATTCTCAGTAGCTGCAGTAGGTTGAGGGGTAGAAAATTGTGGTTCCGGTCGAGGTGAAGATACCCCGAACAAACCACTTAAATGATTGTTCTCCATAGTAACAAGTGACAATAAATTTCAGCTTACTATATAAATGTTTCCTTACCAAATTCCACTTACCAAAGGTGCTTCACTCCCCAACAACGGCGCCGGAAAATAGCCTTGATGACCCAAAAGTACAGGGGATCAATTGTAGCTCTTTTAGATAAGCAAGGTAATGTCTGCAAGTGCTGACATTGTAAGTAGCAGAGTAGTTTGATAACAAGATAATTTGTAACGAGCAAGTAATGATAGTAGTAACAAAAGTGCAGCAAGGTAGCCCAATCCTTTTGAGGCAAAGGACATGCCAAAATGGTCTCTTATAGTAAGCAAAGCATTCTTGAGGGTACACGGGAATTTCATCTAGTCACTTTCATCACGTTGGTTCGATTTGTGTTTGCTACTTTGATAATTAAATATGTGGGTGGATCGGTGCTTAGCTGCTGTTCTTACATGAACAAACCTCCTACATATGATTAACCCTCCCGCAACCATCGGCAACTACGGGAAAAGTATTAAGAATAAATTCTAACCATAGCATTAAACTTTTGGATCCAATCGATCCCTTACGGAATAGCACATAAACTGGGATTTAAGCTTCTGCCATTCTCGCAACCCATCATTTAATTACTACTCCACAATGCATTCCCTTAGGCCCAAATATGGTGAAGTATCATGTAGTCGACGTTCACATGACACCACTAAAGGAATCACAACATAAATACTATCAACATATCGAACACATATCAAGTTCACATGATTACTTGCAACATGATTTCTCCCGTGACCTCAAGAACAAAAGTAACTACTCACAAATGATAATCATGCTCAAGATCAGAGGGGTATTAAATAGCATATTGGATCTGAACATATAATATTCCACCAAACAAACCATATAGAAATCAACTACAAGATGTAATCAACACTACTAGTCACCCACAAACACCAATCTATAGTTCCGGTAACAAGATTGAACACAAGAGATGAACTAGGGTTTCAGATGAGATGGTGTTGTTGAAGATGTTGATGGAGATAGCCCTCCCCAAGATGGGAGAGTTGTTGGTGATGATGATGACGATGATTTCCCCCTCCGGGAGGGAAGTTCCCCCGGCGGAATCGCTCCACCGGAGGGCAAAAGTGCTCCTGCCCAAGTTCCACCTCGAGACGACGGAGCTCCGTCTCGAAAGTCCTCTCCTTATTTTTTTTTATAGGTCAAAATGACTTATATACCAGAAGATGGGCACCGGAGGTGGGCCAGGGTGAGCATAACCCACCAGGGCACGCCTGGGCTCCCTGGCGCGCCCAGGTGGGTTGTGCCCACCTGCTGGGCCTCCTCTGGTACTTATTTGCTCCAATATTCATCAAATATTACATAAAAATTCTCCGTGAAGTTTCAGCTTGTTTGGAGTTGTGCAGAATAGGTAGCCTGACGTAGCCTTTTCAGGTCCAGATTTCTAGGTGCCGGAATTCTCCCTCTTTGTGTGTACCTTGCAAATTATGAGAGAAAAGGCATTAGAATTACTCCAAAAAGCATTATTATGCATAAAACATCATAAATAACACTAAGAAAACATTATGCAAAATGGGTGTATCAGTTTCTGAATATAAGCAGTAGGAACAACTGGATCAACATTATAAAGTATAGTTTCTTCTTTAGCTAGTACCAGTTCTTTAGTTTCTTATTTAATGGGTGGTGATGTTTAAACCACTTATCTTTAGGGAGATCAACATGAGTAGCAAATGATTCACAAAAGGATGCTACTATCTCAGAGTCAAGTCCATATTTAGTGCTAAACTTTTGAAAAGCATCGGTATTCATAAAAGATTTAACACGATCATACTTAAGTTTAATACCTAACTCTTTACCTTCGTCGAGTTCCCAATCTTTAGAGTTGCGTTTAGTTATTTCCAAAAGGTCCCATGGGAATTCAATAGTCTTCTTCATAAAAGAACCAGCACAAAAAGTATCGAGCATGGATCGATCATTATGAGAAAGCCGAGAATAAAAATTCTGCATTTATTTCTCTTGAGAGCTCATGGTTTGGGCATGAATATAACATTGACTTCAGCCTCCGCAAGCTAGAGCGCTACTTTCTCCTTCACGAGGCAAAAAATTATATATGTAATTCCGATCGCGGTGAACTAGATGCATAGGATAAAATATTTGGTGGAACTCCAATTTCAATCGATTCCAATTCCAAGCTCCAATATCATCGCATAGCCTATACCATGCCAATGATTTTCCCTTCAAAGATAAAGGGAAAACCTTCTTCATAACTTCATCTCTGGGTAAACCTGCAAGCTTACACAATCCACAAATTTGTTCCACATATATCAAGTGCATATCAAGATGTTCAGTTCCATCTCATGCATAAGGATTAGCTAGAAGTTGTTCTATCATACCCGAAGGAATTTCATATTCAATATTTTTAGTAGGTGCAGTAGGTTGAGGGGTAGCAAATTGTGGTTCCGGTCGAGGTGAAGATACCCCGAAAAAACCACTTAAAGGATTGTTCTCCATAGTAAGAAGTGACAATAAATTTCAGCACACTATATAAATGTTTCCTTACCAAATTCCACTTACCAAAGGCGCTTCACTCCCCGACAATGGTGCCAGAAAATAGCCTTGATGACCCACAAGTATAGGGGATCAATTGTAGCTCTTGTCGATAAATAAGAGTGTCGAACCCAACGAGGAGCGGAAGGAAATGACAAGTGGTTTTCAACAAGGTAATGTCTGCAAGTGCTGAAATTGTAAGTAGCAGAGTAGTTTGATAACAAGATAATTTGTAACGAGAAAGTAATGATAGTAGTAACAAAAGTGCAGCAAGGTAGCCCAATCCTTTTGAGGCAAAGGACATGCCAAAATGGTCTCTTATAGTAAGCAAAGCATTCTTGAGGGTACACGGGAATTACATCTAGTCACTTTCATCATGTTGGTTCGATTTGTGTATGCTACTTTGATAATTAAATATGTGGGTGGAACGGTGCTTAGCTGTTGTTCTTACGTGAACAAACCTCCTACGTATGATTAACCATCCCGCAAGCATCCGCAACTACGGGAAAACTATTAAGAATAAATTCTAACCATAGCATTAAACTTTTGGATCCAATCGGTCCCTTACGGAATAGCACATAAACTGGGATTTAAGCTTCTGCCACTCTCGCAACCCATCATCTAATTACTACTCCACAATGCATTCCCTTAGGCCCAAATATGGTGAAGTATCATGTAGTCGACGTTCACATGACACCACTAAGGGAATCACAACATAAATACTATCAACATATCGAACACATATCAAGTTCACATGATTACTTGCAACGTGATTTCTCCCATGACCTCAAGAACTAAATTAACTACTCACAAATGATAATCATGCTCAAGATTAGAGGGGTATTAAATAGCATATTGGATCTGAATATATAATATTCCACCAAACAAACCATATAGAAATCAACTACAAGATGTAATCAACACTACTAGTCACCCACAAACACCAATCTATAGTTCCGGTAACAAGATTGAACACAAGAGATGAACTAGGGTTTCAGATGAGATGGTGTTGTTGAAGATGTTGATGGAGATAGCCCTCCCCAAAATGGGAGAGTTGTTGGTGATGATGATGACAATGATTTCCCCCTCCGGGAGGGAAGTTCCCCCGGTGGAATCACTCCACCGGAGGGCAAAAGTGCTCCTGCCCAAGTTCCGCCTCGAGATGACGGAGCTCCGTCTCGAAAGTCCTCTCCTTATTTTTTTTATAGGTCAAAATGACTTATATACCAGAAGATGTGCACCGGAGGTGGGCCAGGGTGAGCATAACCCACCAGGGCACGCCTGGGCTCCCTGGCGCGCCCAGGTGGGTTGTGCCCACCTGGTGGGCCTCCTCTGGTACTTATTTGCTCCAATATTCATCAAATATTACATAAAAATTCTCCGTGAAGTTTCAACTTGTTTGGAGTTGTGCAGAATAGGTAACCTGACATAGTCTTTTCAGGTCCAGATTTCCAGCTGCCGGAATTCTCCCTCTTTGTGTGTACCTAGCAAATTATGAGAGAAAAGGCATTAGAATTACTCCAAAAAGCATTATTATGCATAAAAACATCATAAATAACACTAAGAAAACATTATGCAAAATGGGTGTATCAGTTTCTGAATATAAGCAGTAGGAACAACTGGATCAACATTATAAAGTATAGTTTCTTCTTTAGCTAGTACCAGTTCTTTAGTTTCTTATTTAATGGGTGGTGATATTTAAACCACTTATCTTTAGGGAGATCAACATGAGTAGCAAATGATTCACAAAAGGAGGCTACTATCTCAGAGTCAAGTCCATATTTAGTGCTAAACTTTTGAAAAGCATCGGTATTTATAAAAGATTTAACATGATCATACTTAAGCTTAATACCTAACTCTTTACCTTCGTCGAGTTCCCAATCTTCAGAGTTGCGTTTAGTTATTTCCAAAAGGTCCCATGGGAATTCAATAGTCTTCTTCATAAAAGAACCAGCACAAGAAGTATCGAGCATCGATCGATCATTATGAGAAAGCCGAGAATAAAAATTTTGGATTTATTTCTCTTGAGAGCTCATGGTTTGGGCATGAGTATAACATTGACTTCAGCCTCCGCAAGCTAGAGCACTACTTTCTCCTTCATGAGGCAAAAAATTATATATGTAATTCCGATCACGGTGAAATAGATGCATAGGATAAATTTTTTGGTGGAACTCCGATTTCAATTGATTCCAATTCCAAGATCCAATATCATCGCATAGCCTATACCATGCCAATGCTTTTCCCTTCCAAGATAAAGGGAAAACCTTCTTTTTCACATCATCTTTGGCTAAACCTGCAAGCTTAAATAATCCACAAATGTGTTCCACATATCAAGTGCATATCAGGATGTTTGGTTCCATCTCCTGCATAAGGATTAGCTAGCAGTTGTAGTATCATACCCGAAGGAATTTCATATTCAATATTTTCAGTAGGTGCAGTAGGTTGAGGGGTAGCTAATTTTGGTTCTGGTCGAGGTGAAGATACCCCGAACAAACCCCTCAAAGGATTATTTTCCATAGTAACAAGTGACAATAAATTTCAGCACACTATGTAATGTTTCCTTACCAAATTCCATTTACCAAAGGCGCTTCACTCCCCGACAACGGCGCCAGAAAATAGCCTTGATGACCCACAAGTATAGGGAATCAATTGTAGCTCTTTTCGATAAATAAGAGTGTCGAACCCAACGAGGAGCAGAAGGAAATGACAAGTGGTTTCCAACAAGGTAATGTCTGCAAGTGCTGAAATTGTAAGTAGCAGAGTAGTTTGATAACAAGATAATTTCTAACGAGCAAGTAATGATAATAGTAGAAAAATTGCATCCAGGTAGCCCAATCCTTTTGAGGCAAAGGACATGTCAAAACGGCCTCTTATAATAAGCAAAGCGTTCTTGAGGGTACACGTGAATTTCATCTAGTCACTTTCATCATGTTGATTTGATTTGTGTTCGCTACTTTGACAATTTGATATGTGGGTGGACCGGTGCTTAGGTGTTGTTCTTACTTGAACAAACCTCCTACTTATGATTAACCCTTCCGCAAGCATCTACAACTACGAGAAAATTATTAAGAATAAATTCTAACCATAGCATTAAACTTTTGGATCCAGTCGGTCCCTTACGGAATAGCGCATAAACTGGGGTTTAAGCTTATGTCACCATCATCTAATTGCTACTCCACAATGCATTCCCTTAGGACCAAATATGGTGAAGTGTCATGTAGTCGACGTTCACATGACACCACTAAGGGAATCACAACATACATACTATCAAAATATCGAACACATATCAATTTCACATGATTACTTGCAACATGATTTCTCTCGTGCCCTCAAGAACAAAAGTAACTACTCACAAATAATAATCACGCTCAAGATCAGAGGGGTATTAAATAGCATAATGGATCTGAACATATAATCTTCCACCAAATAAACCATATAGTAATCAACTACAAGATGTAATCAACACTACTAGTCATCCACAAGCACCAATATACAGTTCCGGTAACAAGATTGAACACAAGGGATGAACTAGGGTTTTAGATGAGATGGTGTTGTTGAAGATTTTGATGGAGATAGCCCTCCCCAAGATGGGAGAGTTGTTGGTGATGATGATGATGATGATTTCTCCCTCCGGGAGGGAAGTTCCCCCGGCGGAATCGCTCCGCCGGAGGGCAAAAGTGCTCCTGCCCAAGTTTCGCCTCGAGACGGTGGCGCTCCATCACGAAAGTCCTCACCTTATTTTTTTTCTAGGTCAAAATGACTTATATACCAGAAGATGGGCACCGGAGGTGGGCCTGGGTGAGCACAAACCACCATGGCGCGCCTGGGCTCCCTGGCATGCCCAGGTGGTTGTGCCCACCTGGTGTGCCTCCTCTGGTACTTATTTGCTCCAATATTCATCAAATTTTTCATAAAAATTCTCCATGAAGTTTCAGCTTGTTTGGAGTTGTGCAGAATAGGTAGCCTGACGTAGCTTTTCCAGGTCTAGATTTCCAGCTGCCGGAATTCTCGCTCTTTGTGTGTACCTTGCAAATTATGAGAGAAAAGGCATTAGAATTACTCCAAAAAGCTTTATTATGCATAAAAACATCATAAATAGCAGTAGGAAAACATGATGCAAAATGGACATATTAGCGCGCCCTAGTGCCCCATGGGCACTTGGGTGGCCCCCTCTGGTACTTCTTTTCTCCAATATTTTTTATTCATTTCAAAATAAATCTTTGTGAACTTTTAGCTCATTTGAAGATGTGTAGAATAGGTATCTCTGGCATAGCTTTTTCAGGTCCAGAATTCCAGCTGCCGACAATCTCCCTCTTCATGTAGATCTTGCATATTAAGAGAGAAACAGCATTAGAATTGCCCACAAAGTGTTATATTGATTAAAACACTATAAATAACAGTAGGAAAACATGATACAAAATGGACGTATCAACTCCTCCAAGCTTAGACCTCGCTTGTCCTCAGGCGAAAACCGATATCGATAATCATGTCCACATGTTCAAAGAGAGAGAGATGTGTCCATAAAAACAAAATATGGACATAGTAGCATCATGATCATTATTATCGCAACAATATTCATTATCATAGAACTTCTCATGAGCAAGTAATAATTCATCATAGTGACGAAGTATAAGGCATAAACTTTCTTGAAAACTAACAAACTATGTTCTCAGTCAACAATGCAATTGCAATTCATCATATTTTCGGGAAGGGTCTCATGTAGGAGCTTTTTAGCAAGTCCACATACTCAGCCATCATTTAGTCTTCTATGATAACACTTACAACATATATATATGGAGCAAAAGTTTCAGCCAGACACATAGAAAGACAGGGGCTTACAAATTTTGCCTCCCAACTTATTCACCTCAGGAGTAATGTCAACAATAATAACTCATGATCACTCATATTCAACTAGATATATGTATCTAGATCTTTCCCCACCACATGATGCTTGCAAAAGAGAAAATTAAAAAGCAATAGAGGAGACCACTAATGACTCTTGCATGAAAATTGAATACATAAAAGTAAAGGATATAGGCCCTTCGCAGAGGAAAAAGAGGTTGTAACGCGCTTTTTGTTTTTGGATGCACAAGCTCTTAATGCAAAGGAACTTCACTTTATATTGCCCCTTGTGATAGCACCTTTATTATGCAGTCTGTCGCTTTTATTTCTTTACCATCACAAGATCGTACAAAGCTTATTTTCCCTTACAATAAAACATCATACATATTTAGGAGCAATTTTTATTGCTTTATGCACCGATGACAACTTACTTGAAGGATCTTATTCAATCCATAGGTAGGTATAGTGGACCCTTATGACATGAAACTAGGTTTAAGGTTTTTGGATGCGCAAGTAGTATCACTACTTGGTGTGGATTTTTGGCTAGCAAAGATATTGAGCAAGCACCACATGTTGAGGATCTATGACAATATAAATTCTATGTGAATATAAGCAAACATACTTCATTACTTTGTCTTCCTTGTCCAACGTCAACAATTTGACATAAAATACTTAATGGGGGCTCGCAATCATAAAAGATGTCCAAGAAGTGTATTTGCATGTGAATCTTCTCTTCCCTTATTTTTTCATGAATTGCATCATTGACCAATGTTATGTTTGTTAACTTACAATAAATTTTACCACTTATACTTTTCCTTATGTAATGTCATTACTTTCCATAAGACTAGCATATGATCTTTTTCATTATTTTCATTGCTAGGATTGAAACATAGAGGTAAAGAAGCAAAAACTCAAACTACTCTTTATTATATAACTCTCAACTCGATTACATAGATAGATAGATCACGAAACTAGCACTCAAAAAAAGATCATACAAAACTTTTATTCAACTAAATCATGAAATAACTAAGGATCGAACTAAAAATAGGTAAGGATAATAAAAGTGATGGTGATATGATAACGAGGCACCTCCCCCAAGCTTGGCACAAGCCAAGGGGAGTGCACATACCCGTGTACTCAAGTTTCTTTCTTCGGTGATGGTGGTGATGAAGTGGTGGTGGGCTTGTCCTCCGGCTTCCATGGAATAGTTTCTCCATCATAAAAGTATGAATGGGTCTCCGGAGTCCTGAAACTTGCAACTAAATTCATGCCTTTGAATTTTGCCTCATACTCAAAATTTTGGTTTTGGAGATCATAAACTTGGCCCTGGAGATAGTCGATTCGTTCGTTGAGCTTGAAGACGATGTCCTTCATCGACTGTCCATCCACCTTGTGATCACAGGTAAATTTCGTGATCATGGAGTGGTTGGCACTGAGTCCACATTCCACCATCCCTTGGCACTTGAAAATCTCCTGCTCCACCGCTTTGAGTCTGGCCTCCACGCTTCCTATCTTCTTGGGCCCTTGAACATCCCGGATGTGGAGCACCCCCTCACGCATCTCAATAGCTTGAGGGTGCTTCATCACCTCCAGTAGGTGGGGGTTGATGACCTTCTCATAGAACTTGTCCTTGGAAGAGCTTGGTGGAGCCATGGTGATCTAGATCTGTCAGAAAAATAGCACAAAACAAGAACATAGGATAGTTCTGCGATGCGGTGGTCAAACCATCTGGGAGTATATATAACGAATTTTTATCTTGCAAAACAAGTATTCCAGAAGAAAACAGAGTCGGGAAGGCTCACGAGGGGCCCACAAGCCACCAGGGCACGCCCAGGGGGGAGGGCGCGCCCTAGTGCCTCGTGTGCACCTCGTGGGTCCCATGAAATGTTTCTTATTTTTTCTAATATTCCAAAACAAAAGAAGTCCAAATGCCCCCCGAACTGTCCGATTTTGAACACATCACCCCCTGAACCGCAAAATCGGACTCTTAATCCCCTGGACTATCAATTACCAGACAAATCACCCCCTAAGGCCAGTTTGGTGGGTTTGCCCACCCGGTTTTGCCTACGTGGAGGCTGTTTTGCCAGGTAGATTGACTGAGGTGCCTCTTTTGCGTAGGAATCAGCTTTGGGCGCTTCTATTTCCCGCGGGAGAAGAATAAATCCCCCCATCCCCTGCTAGGGTTCATCTCCAGTCTCCATCCCCCCTCTTCTCTCCTCTGTTCAGCTTTCTCTATGATGGCGAGCTCGAGCTCGTCCCGCGGTTCATCCTCCTCTAGGAACCACCATAGTTTAGGGCCACCAATCCCCTATAGAGAGCACCCGATGGCCTAAGAGCCACCGATTAATTGCGAGTGTGGATTCTGCCAAGATGGATTTCATGGAGTGATGACAATCCTGGAAGAAGATATCACAAGTGTAGTTTTTGGAAGGTATTTTTGTTGTATTGTTCTTATTCCATTTGATTAGCACTGTTTTGGTTGCTCATTTTGGATCCTTTTGCTGAAATTGCACAATATTGGAGGCACTGATGGCTGTGAGGTGTACTGCTGGTTCGATGATCCGACAACACCATTTATCAGGAGGCTTATTGTGGACCTGCACAATGCTGTATGGGAGAAGACAGAGGAGAACATGAGGCTGATGGAAGATCTCGAGAAAGAGAGGTTTGAGAAGATGGAGAAGCAAAAACTTCAGGAGAAGATTGACATCCAAGCTGCTGAAATCAAGACACTGAAGATGAAGATTCAGTCTGATGCAGGGTTTTTAGAAAGATTTTATGGATGTTTCCTGTTGCACTTGTCATGGTTTTGTTCTATTGCATCTTCTCTGTGTCAGGGCAGTGAGAGATTGCATTGTATCTATGCAGTACTATTGCTATCTATGAATTCAGTATGTTGTTTGAACAACCTTTGGAGCTTTTGTGCTAAGTGTCAACTTTGTCTGAAATGAGTACTAGTATCTTCAGTTTGACTGAATTTTGTCAACATCAGTTTGTCTGAATACAGTCTGATGAGCACTATAGATTTGTCTACATTAGATTGTCTAAATTTTGTGTAAAACTAAAAGCCACATTGTAGATGAGCACTGTTAAAAGAGGCAAGTGTAGATGACCACTTGTATAAATTTTCAACATGATCACTGTTAAAACAGAGCAACACAGTGAAGTGCAAAAATGAATAACACTTGCACATAATTGAAATTGTAACCCAGCACAGGAAATGAATAGGAATTGCACACAAAAATGTGCACCAGAATTTGAAATTGTAGCATATTGTTCTTCCATTCAAATAGCTCTAGAATAAAGTTTAACATCACCAACAGCACATAATGCAACAGTTTGGCACTATCATTCATCATCCACCATCACTAAGTTTTACATGACCAAAAGCACATCATTTAAGATGATGTTTTACGTCAACAAAAGCCCAGGCTTATCACTGATGCTACACTTCACCAATGATGCATAGGCAAACTATCCCCTCCTTCCTGTTAGAAGTCACTCCAACCTCCCATCACCATAAGCTGGAATTTGTGATGTGCTTGGCTGAGAGTTTGAAGCCCCGGGAGCCATAAATTGTCTTGTTGTTGTCCTTTGAGTTGCATGTGCCCTTGCAGGTGCGGGAGCTGCTGGTGCCCTGGGAGCTGGTTGTGAACTCTGTGTTGGCTGGGATGTGGCTGGTTGTGAACTTGTTGTTGGCTGAGAGGATGGCCCTGCTTGCTGAGATGTTTTCCTTCCTTTGTTGCTTGGTTTCCTTGTTGTTTTTGGTGCCTAGTTCTACATAGCAACAACACTGCATCAGTACAACAACAACAACAGTGAACATGTCCATAGTGCAACATGACAAGATGGAAAGGTATCTAGGATTATAAAATTGGAAAGGGTACTAGCATTACGACAAGACCATCGAGGCCAGTCGACAATAACTCTGACACTTTTATGATTATAAAATTGGAAAGGTTAGTAGCATTATGACAAGACCATTGAGGCCATTCGACAATGGCTCCGACACTTTTATGATTATAAAATTGGAAAGGGTAGTAGCATTACGACAAGACCGTCGAGGCCATTTGACAATGGCTCCGACACTTTTATGATTATAAAATTGGAAAGGGTATTCGCATTACGATAAGATCGTCGAGGCCATTCGACAATGACCCGACACTTTTATGATTATAAAATTGGAAGGGTGGTACATAGAAAGTACCTGAGGAGTGCCTGCAGCTTGTGTCCTTGCTCTGCTTCTCTTTTCTGCCTTTACATAGCTGCTATCTTGGTTTTTTCTGAATGCTTCCTCTTATTGTGTTGTGTACTGTGATACGTCCATTTTGCATCATGCTTTTATATCAATATTTATTGCATTATGGGCTGTTATTACACATTATATCTCAATACTTATGGCTATTCTCTCTTATTTTACAAGGTTTACCATGAAGAGGGGGAATGCCGGCAGGTGGAATTCTGGCTGGAAAAGGAGCAAATATTGGAAACCTATTCTGCACAGCTCCAAAAATCCTGAAACTCCACAGAAGTCAGTTTTGGAATTAATAAGAATTATTGAGCGAAAGAAACACCAGAGGGGGGCCACACCCTGGCCAGGAGGTTGGGGGCATGCCCACCCCTACTGGGCGCACCCCCTGTCTCCTGGGCCCCCTGGTGGCCCTCCCGTGTCCATCTTCTGCTATATGAAGGCTTTTACCCTGGAAAAAAAATCAAGGGCAAGCTTACGGGACGAAACTCCGCCGCCATGAGGCAGAACCTTGGCAGAACCAATCTAGAGCTCCGGCAGAGCTGTTCTGCCGGGGAAACTTCCCTCCGGGAGGGGGAAATCATCACCATCGTCATCACCAACGATCCTCCCATCGGGAGGGGGTCAATCTCCATCAACATCTTCACCAGCACCATCTCCTCTCAAAACCCTAGTTCATCTCTTGTATCCAATCTTGTATCAAAACCACAAATTGGTACATGTGGGTTGCTAGTAGTGTTGATTACTCCTTGTAGTTGATGCTAATTGGTTTACTTGGTGGAAGATCATATGTTCAGATCCTTAATGCATATTATTACTCCTCTGATTATGAAAATGAATATGCTTTGTGAGTAGTTACGTTTGTTCCTGAGGACATGGGTGAAGTCTTGCTATTAGTAGTCATGTGAATTTGGTATTCGTTCGATATTTTGATGAGATGTATGTTGTCTTTCCTATAGTGGTGTTATGTGAACATCGACTACATGACACTTCACCATTTTTTGGACCTATAGGAAGGCATTGGGAAGTAATAAGTAGATGGTGGGTTGCTAGAGGGACAGAAGCTTAAACCCTAGTTTATGTGTTGCTTCGTAAGGGGCTGATTGGATCCATATGTCTAATGTTGTGGTTAGGTTTACCTTAATACTTCTTTTGTAGTTGTGGATGCTTGCAATAGGGGTTAATCATAAGTGGGATGCTTGTCCAAGTAAGGGCAGTACCCAAGCACCGGTCCACCCACATATCAAATTATCAAAGTACCGAACGCGAATCATATGAGCGTGATGAAAACTAGCTTGACGTTAATTCCCATGTGTCCTCGAGAGCTCCTTTCTCACTATAAGAAATTTCCAGGCATGTCCTTTGCTACAAAAAGGATTGGGCCACCATGCTGCACTTTAGTTACTTTCGTTTGTTGTTACCCGTTACAATTTATCTTATCACAAAACTATCTGTTACCTGCTTGCAGAGAAAACCTTACTGAAAACCGCTTATCATTTCCTTCTGCTCCTCGTTGGGTTCGACACTCTTACTTATTGAAATGACTACGATAGATCCCCTACACTTGTGGGTCATCAAGACTCTTTTCTGGCGCCGTTGCCGGGGAGTGAAGCGCCTTTGGTGAGTGGAACTTGGTAAGGAAACATTTATATAGTGTGCTGAAATTTCCTGTCACTTGTTACTATGGAAACTAATCCTTTGAGGGGCTTGTTCGGGGTATCTTCACCCCAACCAGAAGAGCAAATAGTTGCTCCTCAACCAACTGAACCTACTGAAAATATTTACTTTGAGATTCCTTCGGGTATGATAAAGAAACTGCTAGCTAATCCCTTTGCAGGAGATGGAACATTGCATCCCAATTTACACCTTATCTTTGTGGATGAAGTTTGTGGATTATTTAAGCTTGCAGGTATTCCCGATGATGTTGTCAAAAGGAAGGTCTTCCCTTTATCTTTGAAGGGGGATGCATTGACATGGTATAGGCTATGTGATGATACGGGATCTTGGAATTATAAACGATTGAAGTTGGAATTTCACCAAAAGTTCTATCCTATGCATCTTGTTCATCATGATCGTAATTACATATATAATTTCTGGCCTCGCGAAGGAGAAAGCATCGCTCAAGCTTGGGGGAGGCTTAAGTCAATGTTATATTCATGCCCCAATCATGAGCTCTCCAGAGAAATGATTATTCAAAAAATTATGCTTGTCTTTCTCCCAATGATCGCAACATGCTCGATACTTCCTGTGCTGGTTCTTATATGCTGAAGACTATTGAATTCAAATGGGACTTATTGGAAAGAATTAATCGCAACTCTGAAGATTGGGGTTCCGATGATGGTAAGGAGTCAGGTATGACACCTAAGTTTGATTGTGTTAAATCCTTTATGAATACCAATGCTTTTCGTGGATTTAGCGCTAAGTATGGACTTGACTCTAAGATAGTAGCTTCTTTCTGTGAATCTTTTGCTACTCACGTTGATCTCCCTAAGGAGAAGTGGTTTAAATATAATCCTCCCGTTGAAGTAAAAGTAGTTGCACCTATTACAGTTGAAGAAAATACTATCACCTATAGTGATCCTATTGTTCCTACTACTTATGTTGAGAAACCTCCTTTTCCTGTTAGGATAAAGGATCATGCTAAAACTTCGACTGTTGTTCGTAAGAGTAATACTAGGACTTATACACCTCCTGAGCAAATCAAAGTTGAACCTAGTATTGCTATGGTTAAAGATCTCTTGGATGATGATTTAGATGGGCATGTTATTTATTTCTGTGGTGAGACTGCTAATATTGTTAGACCAGATACTAAGATTCATAGACCTGTTGTAGGCATGCCTGTTATTTCTATTAAAATAGGAGATCATTGTTATCATGGCTTATGTGATATGGGTGCTAATGCTAGTGCAATACCCTATGACTTATATAAAGAAATTATGCATGATATTGCACCCATTGAATTGGAAGGTATTGATGTTACTATTAAGCTTGCCAATAGAGATACTATTTCACCAATTGGGATTGTTAGAGATGTTGAAGTCTTGTGTGGGAAGGTTAAATATCCTGCTGATTTTCTTGTTCTTAGTTCCCCACAAGATGATTTGTTTCCCATTATTTTTGGTAGACCCTTCTTGAATACAGTTAATGCTAGGATTGATTGCGAAAAGGATACTGTTACAATTGGCTTAGAGGGTATGTCTCATGAGTTTAATTTTGCTAAGTTTCGTAGACAACATCGTGACAGAGAATCACCTAGTAAGGATGAGATTATTGGTCTTGATTCTATTGTCGTGCCTCCTACTGTTCCATTAGAACAATATTTGCTAGACCATGAAAATGATATCTTTATGAAGGAAAGAAGGGAAATAGATGAAGTGTTCCTTCAACAGGAACCTATTCTGAAACACAACCTACCCATTGAAATTCTAGGGGATCCCCCTCCACCCAAGGGTGATCCCGTGTTTGAACTCAAACCATTACCTGATAATCTTAAGTATGCTTATATTGATGAAAAGAAAATATATCCTGTTATTATTAGTGCTAACCTTTCACAGCAAGAAGAAGAAAGATTATTGAAAACTATGAAGAAGCACCGTGCTGCTATTGGATATACTCTGGATGATCTTAAGGGCATTAGTCCCACGTTATGCCAACACAAAATTAATTTGGAGGACGATGCCAAACCAGTTAGAGATCCTCAACGACGATTGAATCCTAAGATGAAAGAATTGGTAAGAAAGGAGATACTAAAGCTCCTTGAGGCAGGTATAATTTATCCCATTGCTGATAGTGATTAGGTAAGCCCTGTCCATTGTGTTCCTAAAAAGGGAGGTATTACCGTTGTTCCTAATGATAAAGATGAATTGATCCCGCAAAGAATTATTACAGGTTATAGGATGGTAATTGATTTCTGTAAATTAAATAAAGCTACTAAGAAAGATCATTACCCTTTACCTTTTATTGATCAAATGCTAGAAAGACTATCCAAACACACACATTTATGCTTTCTAGATGGTTATTCTGGTTTCTCTCAAATACTTGTGTCAGCTAAGGATCAATCAAAAACTACTTTTACTTGCCCTTTCGGTACTTTTGCTTATAGACGTATGTCGTTTGGTTTATGTAATGCACCTGCTACCTTTCAAAGATGCATGATGGCTATATTCTCTGACTTTTGTGAAAAGATTTGTGAGGTATTCATGGATGATTTCTCCGTTTATGGATCCTCTTTTGATGATTGCTTGAGCAACCATGATCAAGTTTTGCAGAGATGTGAAGACACTAGTCTCGTCTTGAATTGGGAGAAGTGTCACTTTATGGTTAATGAAGGCATTGTCTTGGGGCACAAGATTTCTGAGAGAGGTATTGAAGTCGATAAAGCTAAATTTGATGCTATTGAAAAGATGCGATGTCCCAAGGACATAAAAGGTATAAGAAGTTTCCTTGGTCATGCCGGTTTTTATAGGAGGTTCATTAAGGACTTTTCTAAAATCTCTAGGCCTTTGACTAATTTATTGCAAAAAGATATTCCTTTTGTCTTTAATGATGATTGTGTAGAAGCATTTGAAATACTTAAGAAAGCTTTGATCACTGCACCTATTGTTCAGCCACCTGATTGGAATTTACCCTTTGAAATTATGTGTGATACTAGTGATTATGTTGTAGGTGCTATTCTAGGGCAAAGAGTTGATAAGAAATTGAATGTTATCCAGTATGCTAGTAAGACTCATGATACTGCCCAGAGAAATTATGCTACTACTGAAAAAGAGTTCTTAGCAGTTGTGTTTGCATGTGATAAGTTTAGACCTTATATTGTTGATTCCAAAGTTACTATTCACACTAATCATGCTGCTATTAAATATCTTATGGAAAAGAAAGATGCTAAGCCTAGACTCATTAGATGGGTTCTCTTGCTCCAAGAATTTGATTTGCATATTATTGATAGAAAGGGAGCTGAGAACCCCGTTGCAGACAACTTGTCTAGGTTAGAGAATGGTCTTGATGACCCACTGCCTATTGATGATAGCTTTCATGATGAACAATTAGCGGTCATTAATGCTTCTCATACTGCTCCTTGGTATGCTAATTATGCTAATTACATTGTTGCTAAATTTATACCACCTAGTTTCACATACCAGCAAAAGAAAAAGTTCTTTTATGATTTAAGACATTACTTCTGGGATGACCCGCACCTTTATAAAGAAGGAGTAGATGGTGTTATTAGACGTTGTGTACCTGAGCATGAACAGGAACAGATCCTACGCAAGTCTCACTCTGAATCTTATGGAGGAAACCACGCTGGAGATAGAACCGCACATAAGGTACTGCAATCTGGTTTTTATTGGCCTACTCTCTTCAAAGATGCTCGTAAGTTTGTCTTATCTTGTGATGAATGTCAAAGAATTGGTAATATTAGTAGATGTCAAGAAATGCCTATGAATTATTCTCTTGTTATTGAACCATTTGATGTTTGGGGCTTTGATTATATGGGACCTTTTCCTGCCTCTAATGGTTATACACATATTTTAGTTGTTGTTGATTATGTTACTAAGTGGGTAGAAGCTATTCCAACTAGTAGTGCTGATCATAACACTTCTATTAAAATGCTTAAAGAAGTTATTTTTTCGAGGTTTGGAGTCCCTAGATATCTTATGACTGATGGTGGTTCACATTTTATTCATGGTGCTTTCCGTAAGATGCTTGCTAAGTACGATGTTAATCATAGAATCGCATCTCCTTATCATCCGCAGTCTAGTGGTCAAGTAGAGTTGAGCAATAGAGAGCTCAAATTAATTTTGCAAAAGACTGTAAATAGATCTAGAAAGAATTGGTCCAAAAAACTAGATGATGCATTATGGGCCTATAGGACTGCGTACAAAAATCCTATGGGTATGTCTCCGTATAAGATGGTTTATGAAAAAGCATGTCATTTACCTCTAGAACTTGAACATAAAGCATATTGGGCTATTAAAGAGCTCAACTATGACTTCAAACTTGCCGGTGAGAAGAGGTTATTTGATATTAGCTCACTTGATGGATGGAGAACCCAAGCCTATGAGAATGCCAAGCTATTCAAAGAAAAAGTCAAATGCTGGCATGACAAAAGGATACAAAAGCATGAGTTTAACGTAGGTGATTATGTGTTATTATTCAACTCTTGTTTAAGATTTTTTGCAAGAAAACTTCTCTCTAAATGGGAAGGTCCTTACATTATTGAGGAGGTCTATCGTTCTGGTGCCATAAAAATCAACAACTTCGAAGGCACAAGTCCGAGGGTGGTGAACGGTCAAAGAATTAAACATTATATCTCAGGTAACCCTATCAATGTTGAAACTAATATTGTTGAGACCATAACCCCAGAGGAATACATAAGGGACACTTTCCAGAACGTTCCAGACTCCGAAAAGGAATAGGTACGTGGTACGGTAAGTAAACCGACTCCAAAACAATTCTAAAGGCAATTTTTATCCGTTTTGGAATATTTAAGAATTTTAGGAAGAAAGAAGTAGTACGGGAAGGACACGAGGCCTCCACGAGGGTGGAGGGCGTGCCCACCCTTCCTGGGCGCGCCCCTGTCTCGTGGCCACCTCGTGTGCCTCCCGGACTCCGTTTTCTTGCACGTTACGTATTTTGGTCGGTAAAAATTCATTATATAACTTCCAGAAGGCTTTGACCACTGTATCACACAAATATCCTCTGTTTTTGTTTCGAGCTGTTTTTCTGACAGATCTAGAGTATCATGACGTCTCCAAGCGCTCCCAAGGACAAGTTTTTCGAGAGGGTTATCAACCCCTATCTTGCGGAGGTGCTGCAACACCCTCAAACCATTGAGATGTGTGAGGGGGTGCTGCACATCCGCGATGTGGAGGGACCAAGGCGTACCGGAAGCGTGGAGACAAAGCTCAAAGCCATGGAGCAACAAGTTTTCAAGTGCCAAGGGATGGTGGAGCGTGGACTCAACGCCAACCAGATGATGATCACGGAGTTCACCAACAACCACAAGCTAGATGCCAAGGTCATTGGGGAGACCATCTTCAAGCTTCAAGAGAAAATCGAGCACCTCCAAGCCCAGATCTATGACCTGCAAAACCAAAACTGTTAGTATGAATATAGATTCAAGAGGATGAGTTTGGCTGCAGATTTGAGGATCCTGGAGACTCGATCATCCTTCTATGATGGTGAGCCTATGCCTTGGAAGATGGACGACAAGCCTACGGCATCAACAACTCCTACTTCACCACCTCCGAGGACATAATTACCTGAGTATGGGCACTCCCCTTGGCAACTGCCAAGCTTGGGGGAGGTGCCCCGGTATCGTATCACCATCACACTCCTATTTTTACTATTTTCTTTAGTTTGATCCTTTTAGTAGTATTTTGATCTAGTAGATTGAAGTTTTGTATCAAGTAGTTTTGATTTTTGCTTTGTGATCTCTTTATGTAATCGAGTCCGTGATCTATCTATAATAAAGATTAGTGTTGAGTCACGGGCTTTGCTATCTTGCTATGATCTTGAGGAAGTAGAAAGAATAAAAAGAATAAAAGAGTTCATATTGATCTTATGGATAGTAATGACTTCACACATAGAAAGTATGAGGCATAAAAGTCGTTGAGAGTTGACGAACGTAGTTTTGGTCATCGTTGCAATTAATAGGAAGTAATAAGGAAAGAGAGGTTTCACATACAAATATACTATCTTGGACATCTTTTATGATTGTGAAGCACTCATTAAGTATGACATGCTAAAAGAGTTGATGTTGGACAAGGGAGACAACATGATGGTTTATGTTTTCTCACATCTCAGTTAAAGTATATTTTCATTGACCTTCCAAACATGTTGAGCTTGCCTTTCCCCCTCATGCTAGCCAAATTCCTTGCATCAAGTAGAGATACTACTTGTGCTTCCAAATATCCTTAAACCCAGTTTTGACATGAGAGTCCACCATACCTACCTATGGATTGAGTAAGATCCTTCAAGTAAGTTGTAATGTTGCAGGCAATAAAAATTGCTCTCTAAATACGTATGACTTATTAGTGCAGAGAAAATAAGCTTTATACGATCTTGTTGTGGAAGCAATAAAAGCGACGGACTGCATAATAAAGGTCCACATACAAGTGGCAATATAAAGTGACGTTCTTTTGCATTAAGATTTTATGCATCCAGCCCTAAAAGCACATGACAACCTATGCTTCCCTCTGCGAAGGACCTATCTTTTACTTTATATTTTTACTTTATGCTTGAGTCAAGGTGATTTTCACCTTTCCCTTTTTCATTTTATCCTTTGGCAAGCTCCTCGTGTTTGAAAGATCTTGATATATATATCCAATTGGATGTAAGTTAGCATGAACTATTATTGTTGACATCACCTAAAGGTGAATATGTTGGGAGGCAACACAATAAGCCCCTATCTTTCTCAGTGTCCGGTTGAAACTCTATAACCACAAGTACCGCATGAGTGTTAGCAATTGTAGAAGACTACATGATAGTTCAGTATGTGGACTTGCTGAAAAGATCTATTCTTGACTCTTTCTGATGTTATGATAAATTACAATTGCTTCATGACTGAGATTATAGTTTGTTAGTTCCCAATGAAGTTTCTGAACCATGCTTGACATTGTGAATTGATCGTTACTTGAGCATAAGAGATCATCTGACAAAATCTATTTATGTTGATGTTATAAGAATGATCATGATGCCCTCATGTCCGTATTTTATTTTTATTGACACCTCTATCTCTAAACATGTGGACACATTTTTCGGTATCGGCTTCCGCTTGAGGACAAGCAAGGTCTAAGCTTGGGGGAGTTGATACGTCCATTTTGCATCATGCTTTTATATCAATATTTATTGCATTATGGGATGTTATTACACATTATATCTCAATACTTATGGCTATTCTCTCTTATTTTACAAGGTTTACCATGAAGAGGGGGAATGCCGACAGCTGGAATTCTGGCTGGAAAAGGAGCAAATATTGGAAACTTATTCTGCACAGCTCCAAAAATCCTGAAACTCCACAGAAGTCAGTTTTGGAATTAATAAGAATTATTGAGTGAAAGAAACACCAGAGGGGGCCCACACCCAGGCCAGGAGGGTGGGGGCGCGCCCACCCCTACTGGGCGTGCCCCCTGTCTCCTGGGCCCCCTGGTGGCCCTCCGGTGTCCATCTTCTGCTATATGAAGGCTTTTGCCCTGGAAAAAATCAAGCACAAGCTTACGGGACGAAACTCCGCCGCCACGAGGCGGAACCTTGGCGGAACCAATCTAGAGCTCCGGCAGAGCTGTTCTGCCGGGGAAACTTCCCTCCGGGAGAGGGAAATCATCACCATCGTCATCACCAACGATCCTCTCATCGGGAGGGGGTCAATCTCCATCAACATCTTCACCAGCACCATCTCCTATCAAAACCCTAGTTCATCTCTTGTATCCAATCTTGTATCAAAACCACAAATTGGTACATGTGGGTTGCTAGTAGTGTTGATTACTCCTTGTAGTTGATGCTAATTGGTTTACTTGGTGGAAGATCATATGTTCAGATCCTTAATGCATATTATTACTCCTCTGATTATGAACATGAATATGCTTTGTGAGTAGTTACGTTTGTTCCTGAGGACATGGGTGAAGTCTTGCTATTAGTAGTCATGTGAATTTGGTATTCGTTCGATATTTTGATGAGATGTATGTTGTCTTTCCTCTAGTGGTGTTATGTGAACGTCAACTACATGACACTTCACCATTATTTGGGCCTACGGAAGGCATTGGGAAGTAATAAGTAGATGATGGGTTGCTAGAGTGATAGAAGTTTAGACCCTAGTTTATGCATTGCTTCATAAGGGGCTGATTTGGATCCATATGTCTAATGTTGTGGTTAGATTTACCTTAATACTTCTTTTGTAGTTGCGGATGCTTGCAATAGGGGTTAATCATAAGTGGGATTCTTGTCCAAGTAAGGGCAGTATCCAAGCACCGGTCCACCCACATATCAAATTATCAAAGTATCGAACGTTAATCATATGAGCGTGATGAAAACTAGATTGACGATAATTCCCATGTGTCCTCGGGAGCTCCTTTCTCATTATAAGAAATTTTCCAGGCTTGTCCTTTGCTACAAAAAGGATTGGGCCACCTTGCTGCACTTTATTTACTTTCGTTGCTTGTTACCCGTTACAATTTATCTTATCACAAAACTATCTGTTATCTACAATTTCAGTGCTTGCAGAGAAAACCTTACTGAAAGCCGCCTATCATTTCCTTCTGCTCCTCGTTGGGTTCGACACTATTACTTATCATAAGGACTACGATAGATCCCCTACACTTGTGGGTCATCATACTGCCACATACTGAACATGTCATATTAACTCTTTTCCTTGAAATTTTGCTGCTTTTGGGCTTCTCTTGCTCCTCTCTTGTTCTTTCTGTCTTCTTCCTCCCATGCTTGTTATTAACCTTAATAGGAGGGTCTGGTCTAGGGTTTGTAGATACAGGCCAATTCTCTTCGCCCTCTATTGGTTGTAGCACATGGTCATAAATCTAGTTGTATGTGCTGATGAAGTAACAAGGTGCAATGAAGTCATCAAGGCTTAAACCACATGTGTATACTGCACTGATTGCATGACAATAGGGCAACCCAGAGAGCTCCCAATATCTGCAAGAGCAAGTCCACTTCTCTAGGTCAACTGTGAACCTTCTGTACTCACCTTCCTGCACTTCAAATCCTTCTTTGCCATTACATAGCACATTGCATCTTCCTAATCTCTTTATGTTAAGCTGCAACTTTTTGAAAATATTAGGGCATATTGTTCCACTCCACTTATCAGGCTTTGCTCTATTTTCTTGAATTCTAGCCAAGACCTTCTTCCTTATGATCTCATGACTAGTAATCACAGGATAAAACCTTGCTCTCATGATGGACTTGTTAAAGGACTCACACATATTGTTTTCCACAGAATCACAATATGAGCCAAGTTTGAAAAAAGCTCTGCTCCAGTGTTCAGGATTGGTTTTCATAATATCTTGTGCCTCCTCTGCTGTTTTTTGAGCTAGCTTGGCTCTATGATAGTTGAATCCTTTTCTGTCAGAGGCTTTTGCACATGCCCAGAATTTTTTTTGATATATCTTCTCCCTATGTTGCTTTCTCCAGTATGCCTAGATGTGTCTGGCACACATTCTATGCTCAAATTGTGGACATATTTCATTTACTGATCTGATGAGGCCCTTCTGTTGGTCAGAGATGAAAACCCAGCCATCACCATGATTATTTATCTGAACGTCCTTCTGAAGAAGTGACAGAAACTAGTACCAACCGTCATAACTATCAACTTCAATAGTAGCCCATGCAATTGGGTACGTCTGGTTGTTGGCATCTCTCCTAATGGCAGAAAGAATTTGTCCATGCACTGCCCCCTTCAGAAAACAACCATCTAACCCAACAACTCTTCTGCATCCATCCATAAAACCTTTCTTGCAGCCATCTAGACAGACATACATCCTCTCAAAGACATTCCTGTCATGTACTTTAGGGTCTAATGTGACTGCAATAGTACTGCCAGGATTGCTCCTAAGTAACTCAAGGTGGTAGTCAAATACTCTGGAATACTCACCATTAGTTGAATCTATGACCTTTTCCATGACAAGCTTCTTTACCCTCTTGCATTTGCATATGTTCACATCTGCTAGCAAATCTTCTAGTACAGCTTCTTGCATTTTCTCCACTCTCCATGTTGGGTTGTCTCTGATTTGTCTGAAATATTTCCTAGCAATTACAGTACTGGTCACCATCTTATTATCTCTCCTGGGCACACAAGTGTGGACACTGTTGTACCTGTGAACTATCAACCAGTCAGATTTGCTATTTATTGACCCATATATGCTCCACTTGCAACCAGTCCAGCTACACTTGGCACTCACTCTCTTCTCTCATCTTTGGCAAATATCAAATGATGGAAATTCTTCAGACCATATTTAACTAGTGCATTTTTTAATTGCCTGCTATCCGTAAAAGCCATGCCAACCTCAAACTGGGGTGCTTCTGAAGTGTCATCATACACCTTATGGTTGGTCTTTCTCCTTCTGACATCATTGACCTCTCCATTATTAGCCTCATCATAAGAGAGATCATCATCACTTTCAAAATACGGAGTATCATCTGCATCATCATCCAGCTTACATGTTTCTGGTACAATGAACTCATCAGGAACATTGCAAGCTCTTTCTTCTTCCTCCCCTAGCATCTTCTTTCTCTTTTTCAACTTGAATTCTTTAGCATACCTTCTGTACTCATTAATTTCTTCATCTTCAGCAGAACTATTGCTCTCTGCAGGAGGCACAACATAGTCACTATCACTGTCACTGTATGAGTCACCTGAAATCTGCACCTCCTTAGTTGCAACACCTTTTTCCTCTCTCAAACACTGAACTTGCAGTCCTGAACACAGGCAATTTGCTCCTGTATTGATCCTCTTCTACATTTCTCTCAGTTGCTTCAGGACTTTGTTTGGCAAAAATGGTAGCATATATGTCAATCACACCACCATCAGTCACATGCTTTGCCATCATCTCCACTGATTGCTGATCATCCAGTACAAGCAAAGCATTTGCCATATCATCACCTGGATATTTCCACTGCAACTTAGTGTTTTCTAGAGCTAAAACATAGAAGGATACATGCTCTGCAAGCTTCTTCTTTAGTTCAGATAGTGAAAGCATTGGATGCTCAATTGTGGACAGCCCTGTTTCTCCTCCCAAATAAACCCAATCCTTTCCATCATGCTAAAAATCTCCAATCAAGTGAAATCTGACACAAAGATAGTCCAGTGGATCCATTTCCTAAACAAAAAATCATATAATAAACAACCCTAAGTAATTGAATAGATAATAAACAGGTACTGCACATCATGTAACCTGAGGGAGTCCTGGATTAGGGGGTGTCCGGATAGCCGGACTATGACCTTTGGCCGGACTCCTGGACTATGAAGATACAAGATTGAAGACTTCATCCCGTGTCCGGATGGGACTTTCCTTGGCGTGGAAGGCAAGCTTGGCGATACAGATATGTACATCTCCTGCCATTGTAACCGACTCTGTGTAACCCTAACCCTCTTCGGTGTCTTTATAAACCGGAGGGTTTTAGTCCGTAGGACGAATAACAATCATACCATAGGCTAGCTTCTAGTGTTTAGCCTCTCTGATCTCGTGGTAGATCTACTCTTGTACTACCCATATCATCAATATTAATCAAGCAAGAGTAGGGTTTTACCTCCATCGAGAGGGCCCGAACCTGGGTAAAAACATCGTGTCCCTTGTCTCTTGTTACCATCCGCCTAGACGCACAGTTCGGGACCCCCTACCCGATATCCGCCGGTTTTGACACCGACATTGGTGCTTTCATTGAGAGTTCCTCTGTATCGTCACCTTTAGGACCGATGGCTCCCCCGATTATCTACAATGATGCGGTCGAGGGTGAGACTTTTCTCCCCGGACAGATCTTCGTATTCGGCGGCTTCGCACTGCGGGCCAATTCGCTTGGACATCTGAAGCAGATCGAAAGCTACGCCCCTGGCCGTCAGGTCAGATTTGAAAGTTTGAACTACACGGCTGACATCCGCGGAGACTTGATCTTCGACGGATTCAAGCCACAGCCAAGCGCGCCGCACTGTCTCGACGGGCACGATCTAGCTCTGCTGCCGAACAGTGCTTTGGAGGCCGCACCAGTGTCCGCTCCGACCCTTAGCTCGGAGCCGACTGCGGCGATCGGGGATGGGTGGCTGGACACCGCCTCGGGGGCTGCGATCTCTACGGCGGTTGAGCCGTACACCAACCCTGTCCTTTGCGAAACTCGTGACTCCAAGGTGTCGGACTCCTCTCTGGACTCCGAACCTTCCGCGCCCCTGCAAATCGAATCCGATTGGGCGCCGATCATGGAGTTCACTGCCGTGGACATCTTTCAGCACTCGCCCTTTGGCGACATCCTGAATTCACTAAAGTCTCTCTCTTTATCAGGAGAGCCCTGGCCGAACTATGGCCAGCAAGGCTAGGATACGAACGACGAAGAAATTCAACGCCCACCCACCACCCACTTCGTAGCCACTGTCGAAAGTTTAAATGACGTGCTCGACTTCGACTCTGAAGACATCGACGGTATGGACGACGATGTAGGAGATGAACATGAACAAGCACCTATCGGGAACTGGACAGCCACCTCATCTCATGATGTATACATGGTGGACACACCTAGAGGAAGCGACGATGAGGACCAACGGGACGCCACGAGGGACCATTCCCTCGAAAAGTAGTCAAAACGGTGACGTAAGCGCCGCTCAAAGTCCCGCCTCGACAAAGACAGCAGCCATACAGACCCAGCCATAGAGCAGGGTGAACCGGTGGATGACGAACATGCTATCGAGCAACCGTCCGAACAGGACAACCTGGATAAACAACCCGTCCCCGGCGAAGATAACAGTCCGGATGATCTCACGCCGGACAAGTTGCTGAAGTAGAAGAACCTCCACAAAAGGCTCGTCGCCACTGCGCGTAGCCTGAAAAAGCAGAAGTGGAAGCTCAAAACAGCAGAAGATGCACTCAGAATCAGATGGAGCAAAGTACTCAACACTGCAGACAAATACGGCGACAGTCGCCGAACAAAGAGCTACCCGAAGCGAAAACTACTACCTGAATTTGATGAGGAGGCCGTAGAGCCCCCGCAATCAAAGAACAAGGAGGCCACCCGGTCGGATAGATGACCCCATGGCAAACATAGAGCGGCAAACGGCACCGCACACAAGCCGGCACGCGATCCGCACAAGGATTTGCATCAAAAAGATGGCCCAGTCAGATCTATCTACGGGCCAAGAAAGCAAGCTCTAGTAAGCGATGCAAAACATCAAATATCTGAACATCACGGCACACCTAAATAGAGGTACTGGATCATGAATTTCCAGCGGGATTCAAGCCCGTAAACATAGAGGCATACTACAGAACAACAGACCCTGGAGTCTGGATTGAGGATTACATCCTCCACATACACATGGCTAGAGGAGATGACCTCCACGCCATAAAATACTTACCCCTCAAGCTCAAAGGGCCAGCCCGACATTGGCTTAAGAGCCTCCCCGAAAACACCATTGGAAGTTGGGAAGAGCTCGAGGATGCTTTTCGGGCAAATTTTCAAGGGACCTACGTCCGACCTCCAGATGCAGACGATTTAAGTCACATAACTCAGCAACCCGGAGAGTCAGCCCGAAAATTCTGGAATAGATTCCTTACTAAAAAGAACCAAATAGTAGACTATCCGGACGCCGAAGCCTTAGCAGCTTTCAAACACAATGTCCGAGACGAATGGCTCGCCAGACACCTCGGCCAAGAAAAGCCAAGAACAATGGCCGCATTAACAAGCCTCATGACCCGCTTTTGCGCGGGAGAGGACAGCTGGCTGGCAAGATGCAGTACCAGCGACCCAAGTACATCCGAAGTCAGGGATGGAAATGGGAAACCGCGACGCAGCAAGGACCAGCGCCATACCAAGGGAAACAGCCCGAGGAGCACGGCAGTCAACGCCGGATTCAAAAGCTCTCAGCAGAATCATAAAAAACTGCCCCTTAAGGATAACACGGACGAGCTATCTAAGTTAAACAAAATCTTGGACAAGATATGCCAAATCTACAGTACTCCCGGGAGGCCTGCAAACCATACCCATAGAGATTGTTGGGTCTTCAAGCAGTCCGGCAAACTCAACGCCGAACACAAGGGGCTCGACACACCAAGCGAGGACGATGACGAACCCCACAAGCAGAGCACCGGAAAACAAAAGAATTTCCCACAAGAAGTCAAAATAGTAAACTCACTTCACGTGACAAAAGGGAAAAATAGAGCGGCACCCATAGAGGTACGCGCCATACGGCCTATCCCAGAGGAGTCCCGCCACTGGTTGTTAAAACCAATCACCTTCGACCATCAGGATTACTCTAGAAGTATACGGAATGCAGGTTGGACTGCCTTGATATTAGATCCAATAATTGGTGGACTCCAATTTACACAAGTCCTAATGGACGGCGGCAGTGATCTAAACTTACTATATTAGGACACAATCCGCAAAATGGGGATAGACCCAACCAAAATTCGCCATAGCAACACTTCCTTTCAAGGGGTAACACTAGGCCCATATGCCCATTGTACGGGCTCTCTCCTGCTAGAAGTTGTGTTCGGCTCACCCGACAACTACCGGCGCGAAAGGTTAACCTTCCACATCGCCCCATTTACAAGTAGCTATCAAGCACTATTGGGACGCGAAGCTTTCGCCCGCTTTAATGCAATACCACATTATGCATCTCTTACACTTAAAATGCCCGGTCCATGCGGCATAATCTTGTTAAAGGGAAATATCGAGGGTTCCTCGAGTCCGGAAGATTGTGCGGTTGCCTTGACAGCCACACACTAAACCGGCTTCACCAACCAAAGCACTTAAACAGGTCGTCCAGACCCCAGACACGGCTAGACGAGTCCGGCGTAAACATACAAGGGATTACTAGACGCATACCCCCGTACAAGGGGCTCCGCGCATGTACAACAAGAGACAATAAAGCTCAATTTTTATTCATTTTTTATTGTACTTCGTTTATTTAATATAACGTACATTTTCGCACGATCCTTTTCAACTAAGTTCCTCTCTTTTATAGATGAACATTGTGCTACACCCGTCCAGGATACGGCACAACGGAGACACAGGCGCAGACGTGCAGTAGGGACCCGTTGCAAGGATTCTTTTCAGATTAAGACCCTGCGTAAACCTTTTTTACTGTCTCTTGTTGATACACATCCCCCGGTTTCTTGTTATAACCGAGGAGGAGGCTGACGTTTTGGCATGGGCCGCGTCAGAATTTTGCGCGTACCTGGACACTAGGGGCTTATTACCAAGGGCGTTGTTCGGCCTGTTTCCATAAAGACCGAATACCTTAGGGAGTGTTTGGCGTCTCGAGTTAGGCCTTATATGCATCAGCTCCGAATCATGTCTTTGGTCAAATGTTGGGTTTGCCCGGCTCCTGTGTTTTGCTGCCTTACGTTCCGCTCTATCGGCTAAGGCGGCACCAGGAGAACTACTGCGATTGTGCCCCAGTTCGGCCAGGAGAGCACCTCAGTAGAGAAAGCTGAAAATTGACTGTCATGATATAGCGTGAGACTGGTCAACCACTCGATGACCCGCCGAAATCTTTAGAATTCCTCCGCATTAACAAAGGGTCGTTTCCCGGTCAGGCACATACATGCCCCGAATTTGGGTGAGCGCGGTGCCCCTAGGGGCTATGTAGTAGCCCCACTATCGAACTCCTATGGCTAAGTGAAAGTGATAAAGCATTATAGTCCGGTTGCCTAGTTTGCTGCGCTATCACCTCCTTTATAGGACCAAGACGTTGGATCAAGTGTGAAAATGCGCTTTTTGCAAACACCCCCGCATTATATACATTAACGGCCGCACATGAGGTATTTTAATTCTTGAAGGCACAAGTATAAAAAGCTTTTATATATTCCATCGAAACATTGTTTCACAATAATACATGTTATTCGAACATAATATCCTTCGAGCACTGCATCTCTATTAAATGAGCGCCCTGCAGAACCTGCTGAAAATAGTGCTCGACAGGTACTCGGCTTCTGTCCGAATCTTGGGATGCAACTTCGGTGGCCTTCATCTCCGCCCAGTATGTCTTGACACGGGCGAGAGCCATCCGCACACCCTCTATGCATGCTGACCTCCTCATTGCATTGATATGCGGCACCGCACCAAGGAACTGCTGCACCAAGCCAAAATAACTCTTCGGCTCGGGCCTTTTCGGCCACAAAAGACTCACGACGTCCTTCATGGCAAGTCCGGATAACCTATTCAGCTCCACCCATTCGGCCAAACGATCGGTTAATGGAAGTGGGCACCCTGGATTATGGAACTGCGGCCAAAAAAGCTTTTCCATTTCGTGATCCTTTTGATCTCGGAAGTGTTCGGCCGCGTCCGCGGCACTTGCTGCCAAGTCCAAATAAGCATCTGCCGAACTCCATAGCCGGTCCAACTGAGCATATTTAGGATCCACGAACTTCCTCCGCAGCACAAAGGGCTTTCCAGCCGCGATATCTCCGGCCTGACGTAGCTCCTCCTTCATAGCCCTCATCGCAGAACGAGCATCCTTGGCCTCGGTAGTGGCCTTTTTCAGGTCCTCTCGCTCCGCTTGATCTTCTTTTTCAAGAAGCTTGCAGCGGTCGGCAGCATTCTTCAACTTCACGTCCGTCTCGGCCATTTCCTTCTTGCTTCGGCAGTGAGCAGCCTGTTCGGCTTTTAGCTCTTCGGCCGCCTTTAAGGCAGCCGCATCACTTTTTCTGGATTGCTCCTTGGCTTGGGCGAGCTCCGCCCGAAGGTTCTCCATGGCAGCGGCACCATCTGCATCAAGCATACATGTTGTAAGGCACGTGCACCAAGCTCCCTTACCAAGTGTCCGCGGAGAAACTGCATACCTTGTGACTCGTCAAGCCGCTTATTGACAAGCGTGATGTCGGCATCCGCCCGTCAAGTTGCCGCTTTAGTTCGGTAAATTCATCAGTCCGGCTAGCCACCAGACACTTCGCCACCTACATAGGAAGGGCGACGTATTATACCTAGGATTATGATCATCGGCGCATTGTCATTTTTGACAACGCACTGAGGCTCAGGGGCTACTATCTACACAGGGCGCATTTTATATGCGGAACTGTCAGAAGGTACATTATTTCACGTACCTTAAAACCTGTCAGTAAACTTCTGACGGCTTCGTGCAATCCGCTCTCAGCGGATGAAATCCTTTCAATCACCGTACCCATTAACGCACGGTGATCTTCTGAGATAGACGCTCGCCCGAGCAGATCCTTCAGCTCCTCCGACCATGCACCAGGCGGAGCCGGACTTGTCTGATGGCCTTTTTCGAAGGCCGGACATGGAGGGCTTTGGGGGGTCCTACGGTCGCCCTCCGCTCCTGCCGGATTCAGAGAAACTCTCCGCGACGATACCTCAGGATCGTCCGCCTCGCTAGGCGGTACGGCAGGGGGAGGCGTTCCGCTCTCCATCATCTTCGGACGAAGATCCCCTGAAGATGAGCTCCGCTAAGAAGGGCTGAGATCCGAACTACAAGGTAAAACTTCGGTTATCTTCAGAAATAAAACAGGGATGTCTCTTATTTTAAAACTCCCCTCTCTACTTACGGCTCGCTGGAGGGCTGATCTCCTTGCGGAAATAGTGCGGCCGGGGCATCTCCCGGCGTAGGACCCTCTGGCGAAGATTTCTTCCCCCGCTTTGAGGCCTTGGTCTCCGGATCTTCAGAGGCGGTCCTCTTCTCCCCTTGGATGGAGGGATTCTTGATCCCTCCTTTCTTGATAACCTCCTTCACGGAGGCAGTAGCTTCCTTGTTCCCCCCTTCGCCTTCTTCCAAAGGCGCAACCTCCAGCATCTTGGTTAACACGGGATCCGGCGTGGTCTCAGGGAGGGGGGCCGGACACCTGATCAGTTTTGCTTTCGCTATCCACTCCTATTTAAGGGATAGCTCTTTTAAGGGCAAGTTTATGATAAATAGACGGATAGCGTGTCTGGGTACAGGACTACTTACTTGAGTATCCGGGCGATTGCAGCTCAGACCTGCGTCCTCGGTCAAGTCCGGACACATTGCTTGTGATCCGAAGAATAGTTTGTACATCTCCACGGGCGTTGCACCCATAAAATGTTGGGGAGCTCGTGGTCCCTCCGGATTGAACTCCCATAGGCGGAGGGGGCGACATTTGCAGGGCAGGGTGCGACGAATCAGCATGACCTGCGCTACTACGACCAGATTGATCTCTCTCTCTCTAGGAGGTCTCGAATACGGGCCTGCAACAAGGTCACGTCCTTGGACGGCCCCCAGTCAAGCCCTTTATTGACCCATGACGCTAGCCGCGGTGGAGGACCCGAGCGAAAGGCAGGTGGCGCCACCCATTTGGTGCCTCTGGGAGCTGTGATATAAAACCACTCTTGTTGCCATAGACTGAGCTCCTCTTGAAAAGAGCCCTCGGGCCATGGAGCGTCAGCATTCTTGCTTATAACAGCCCCTCTGCACTCCACCTGCTGCCCCTTGATCATCTTCGGCTCCACTTTGAAGGTCTTGAGCCACAATCCGAAGTGAGGGGTAGTGTGGAGGAAGGCTTCGCATACGACAATGAACGATGAGATGTGGAGGATGGACTCCGGATCCAAGTCATGAAATTCTAGCCCATAATAAAACATGAGCCCCCTCACAAAGGGGTCCATCAGGAAGCCTAACCCCCGAAGGAGGTGAGGCGCGAACACCATGCTTTCAGTAGGCTTGGGAGTGGGAATAACCTGCCCTTGGGCAGGCAGCCTATGCGAAATTTCACCGGTTAGATACCTGGAGTCTCTTAGCTTTAGCACGTCTTCTTCCGTAACGGAGGAAGGCATCCACCGGCCTTGCAGGTCGGAGCCGGACATCGTCGAAGGTCCGAAGCGCCTGAATCTGGAGCTTTGGGTGTTGGAACTCGAGGCGAGGGGCGGATTCGGTTGAGACTGAAAGAAAGGAGTGGAGCCTTGGTCTCTTTATAAAGAGGTTGAATACCAAGGGCCTTCCCCGTGACCGTTCGGGACTCGCCTTCGATAGAGGAGACGTGCCAACGGGCATGACTGGGTTACCCACGCCCGTATTAATGAGAATCCCGGAATAAGGGGACACGATCTCTGCTTTGACAAGACATGCCAAGGAAACCGCCTCGCTAAACGCGCTGAGGTGGGACAGTAAAAACGATTCGAATAAAGGCTTGGTCATGGTGTGATGCCACGCTGCGGAATACGTCAGCAGATTGAATTTGTGTAAATATTATTCTCTCTACGGTGGCATGTGGAACTTATTTTGCAAAGACGGACACTATCCTTGTGTTCAAAATCTTCTATGAAGAATTCGGAGGAGGAACCCGCCTTGCAATGCCGAAGACAATATGCGCGCCGGACTCGTCGTCATTGAAGCCTGGTTCAGGGGCTACTGAGCGAGTCCTGGATTAGGGGGTGTCCGGATAGCCGGACTATGACCTTTGGCCGGACTCCTGGACTATGAAGATACAAGATTGAAGACTTCGTCCCGTGTCCGGATGAGACTTTCCTTGGCGTGGAAGGCAAGCTTGGCGATACGGATATGTAGATCTCCTACCATTGTAACCAACTCTGTGTAACCCTAACCCTCTTCGGTGTCTATATAAACCGAAGGGTTTTAGTCCGTAGGACGAATAACAATCATACCATAGGCTAGCTTCTAGGGTTTAGCCTCTCTGATCTCGTGGTAGATCTACTCTTGTACTACCCATATCATCAATATTAATCAAGCAAGAGTAGGGTTTTACCTCCATCGAGAGGGCCCGAACCTGGGTAAAAACATCGTGTCCCTTGTCTCATGTTACCATCCGCCTAGACGCACAGTTTGGGACCCCCTACCCGAGATCCGCCGATTTTGACACCGACATAACCCTACATAAATTAAAGAGCATATGCACATCAATTTCATTAGACATACTAAACTTTTCTCCAAAAAAACTGTCTTTTTTCTTCAGATCAAGAAAACCCTAAATCGTTTAAATAGCAGGTGCACATCAATTTCATATACAGAAGGGCCTAAACCAGCAGCATCTGACAACTTCTTCCACTATGCTGTCAAAATCATGAACTAAACCCTAGCCCCCAAATCAAATCCCTTGAAAACCCTAACTGACAGGCCTAATGCAGACAAAAAGGCAAGATTTGCAAGGCAATGTTGGGGCGCACTGACCTGATCGTTGCCGCTGGTCCAGTTGTTCAGAACATGCCGACAATCGTCGCCCGCACCGTCGTGGTCGCCCAAATCGCCATCGTGTGGTCAGAGCGAGAAGACAGGGGAGCGCGAGGTGAAAAGGTGAAGCGGAGCCATCGAGGTAGGGCGGGGGTGGATTAGACCGTCTTCTCCAACTATTGCCGATGTGGCAACCCCCTCAATTAAAGTGCTCAACTGCCCAAGCCACGTACGCAAAACCGGGAGGGCAAACCCACCAAACTAGCCTCAAGGGCTGATTTGTGTGGTAATTGACAATCTGGGGGATTAAGAGTCCGGTTTTGCGGTTCGGGGGTGATGTGTTCGAAATCGGACAGTTCAGGGGGGGGGGGGTACTTGGACTTCTTTTGTGGAATTTTTGGAGTCAGTTTACTTACCGTATCACGTACCTCTTCCTTCTTAGGGTTCTGGAGTTTTCTGGAAGGTCTCTCTTATGTATTCCTCTGGTGTCATAGTTTGAATAATGATAGTTTCAACATTAATAGGTGTACCTCAGATATAATGCTTAATTCTTGTCCATTGACCACCTTTGGATTAGTGCCCTTGGCGTTATTGATCTTAATAGCTCCAGAGCGATAAACTCCCTCGATGATATATGGCCCTTCCCATTTAGAGAGTTCCCGCAAAAAATCTAAAACGAGAATTGTACAATAGGACATACTCACCCACTTTGAATTCCTATTTTTGGATTCTTTTATCATTCCATCTTTTAACTTTTTCTTTAGACCATTTGACATTTTCATAAGCTTGGATTCTCCATTCTCAGTTCGAAGGTTACCTCGTAACCACCACATGGATCGGCTTACCATTATGGACATCACACGATCACCTCAGGATCAATCAAGCTTGGTATTAACAATACCATAGTTATCATCACATGATCACAAGGAGCTCGATCTTTACCCGCGGTCGTCACATGACACCATAAAGATCAATCAACTTCGATATCAAGGATACCATTGTGATTCTCTCATGATTAGATAAAGATCAACCAACTTCTTTCCTCATCAAACCGGGTTTTTTTTATTAGTCAAGTTATTATTACTGTTGACCCATAGTGTGACCTACTACGAACTGCGCCCATATCCGCGGGCGCGAGTATTGATAGATTATACACTCTACAGAGGTTAGCACACTATACCCACACCATAGAACCCATGGCCTCGTGCTCCCATACGGGTGGACCAACGGCATTCCGACAAAACCAATCTATTGCATGACACTCTCCTGACCACTCTGACCAACTCCCCTTTGGGCTAAGTCATGGGTGGCCCCGGATGCCACTCTGGACATCTGCCACCTTCGTGGCCGGCCACTGTTGTGGCAAAACAAAAACGGTCCCAAATGGGGAGAATAGTATACCATACAACTTGGGCACAAAAGGCTTATGGCCGCCTACCTGATTAGGGTAGCGCGCGCACATAACCTTCCCTAGTTGGAGGCACCGACGAGATGCATAACAATAGAACGAATTAGGGCCCCCCATAAGGGAAGTGTGGTTGCACTGGTCAGCTCGATTCGATGGCACTATGACTCAGCCAACATATGTTCAAGTTTGATTAATGTCCGGTTAAACTTGAATGATGATGATCTGAGTCATAACAAACTAACATGATGAAATAACAATGCACAAGAGCATGATATCAACATGAACATGGATGGTCAACATAACCATTTAACATATGAATCTTATCAACCATATATATTCTACTGATGCAAATGAGCATGACAATATGAATGAGCATGAATATCACAAGTACTTTCATAACAGACGATGATGGGCATAACATTATCACTAGTACGAAATAAATACATGAATAAAAAATGAAAATAACATTAGTAAGTAATCATTTAACCAACACTAGATGCAAATGATCATGGCATAAATATGAGCATGGATTCACAAGCATATATGGCATTCATAAAAATATTAACATGCACAAAACATTTAATATTCAAGTGGAAAACCATGGCTACGCAAGGCCATCATGCAAGTGGTTGTCGTGGCTTGCCTGCGGATGAAGGGTCCATCAGGGAGAAGTGTAATGAACTCACGAAAAGATTCACCGGAAAAGTTTCCCTCTCAGCAGGGCTGATTAGAGGGCAAGGGCAAAATGGTCATTTTCAGAATGTTAGAACATTGTGGAAATGGTACATCCGTAACGGGCTTGACGAACAGAGAATGTGGGCTTTTGAATCAACTGAATCGGAGTTATGGTTGCGGAGATATGGCCGTTCGTTCGTTGGGCAGGAAATCAAGTAAAATCTATTTGTTTCTGCTCTTAACGGATGAATGTTCACAAAATAGAGGTTTCGGCCACAGTAAACACACTTCCGAGGAATAGGCCTTCCGCAAATAGAAATCACTAGCAAAAGGGCCCGTGCGTTGCAACGGGAGAAAACACCAATTACCGTACAAACCCAGGGTGACGTTTAGTTCACACATCTTCTTCCTCACCCAATCTAAATTTGCCACTACCATTGATGGATCAACTGGCTCAAACCAATATTTTAAATAGTGAGCTATGGAAAAATAGCTATGGGCCTCCAAACCAACTATAGCGGGCTATAGCGGGCTATTTGTAAAGGCTGCCATTTTGCGGCACCCTGCTGAAAAAGCTATATAGCAGGCTATAGCGGAGCTACAGCTGGCTATTTAAAACTATGGCTCAAACACATGGCACTCTAAATTTTTGCAACAACATTGATACGGGTTTGTAAGGTAATTGGTGTTTTCTCCCGTTGCAACGCACGGGCCGTTTTGCTAGTTGATACTCAAATGTCTTGAGACAGCTTCAATCTAGACGAACTATTTTAGTGAGTTTTATTTTGCGTCCAGTGAGCAGTAACAACTATGCGAAAAGTGTCTTACTGGGCCTTGGCGGCTAGGTGCTACGCTCGAAATCCACATCCTTGATCCATCGTTTGTTGGGCATGCCTCGACGTAGGTTTAGAACTTGTGTATTCGAGAATTTAGAGAAACCACATCTAGTTCCCACTTATACTAAACTTAAGAATACAGTCTTTAATTAGACCATACCACATGGCACGTATTGCATCATGCATGTCACATCTTTTTAATTAGCCCACCACTTAGCACGTACTGTATATGCAACATGCATGCATGATGTGTCATGAATCCATTCTCTGATCGGTCGGGAAAGAATCCATTCAGAAGCCAGCTTCCACGTAGGAGCAAATGCATCTAGCTCAGCTTGTTGCAGCCTTTACACATAGCAAGTTCGAGATACAACAGGGTAGCATTTTTTATCTATTTTTGTTGGCCCAGCGGGGGACGTCACATGGGCCGGCTTCATTGGCGGTTGAGGCCCAAGTGGGCTGTTTGCGGACGAATTTTAGACGCCAATTGTTTTTCACCTGGGCTACGGGTAATTAGTACCACCTCGTGTATATATAAGACATTTAACGTAGGATTAGATGCGGGACGAAATCAAAAATATCACATTGCTTTATTAGTAGGTATAGATATAGATATAGAGGTATAGATATAGATATAGAGGTATAGATATAGAGGTATAGATATAGATATAGATATAGATATAGATATAGATATCCTCAGCCGAAGCAGAAGCAAACTAAGGTTTCCGTCGTGCGAAAACGTATTCTCGTGAATGCGCTTCTACTTACGATGACTGGACCTGGGTCGCGGTCGATGACAGGCGGGTCCCACCGTGCTTTCTCTCCTCCTGGCTCCCTTCTTCTTCCGCCCGACAGCACAGGGGAGGGACGAGGCCGGCCGGCCCCGACGAAGATTTCGGGTGGTTCCGGTCACCGTTCTCGCCGACCGGCATACCGGAGAGCTCGGCGCGTCGAGCCGCACCCATCTACGGGTAGGGAGGACCTCGAGAAGGACGGGCTCGAGCGCACCTACGGCCGTGGTGGACTGCGGCTTCGGTGGGAGTTGGGCACGGCGCTCCGGTCATGGGGACGGCGCTGAGGGGTACTGGGGAGGCTAGAAGAGGTCTGGAAGGATTTCTGGTGGGGTAAATAGGGCGGGAGAAGCTCAACATTGAGCCAATTTAGGCGAGCCGAGGCGGCAGCCATGGCGATAGAGGGAGGCGAGGAGAGGCTCTGGAGCTCGGAGGAGATCTCTGGGAGGCTGGCGGGAGGGTGGAGAGGAGCTTGGTGAGTTCGGGGGACCTCTGGGTCAACTTAAATAGCCGGGCCGGGGTGCTCTCGCCGGAAGCCGCCGCGGGCACGAGGACGAAGCTCTGGCGCGACTGCGGACGCGTGAGCTTGCGGGAGCGCTTGGACGGTGACTTTCCAGAGGAGCGCCATAGGGGCAGAGGAGCAGACGCGGGATGGAGGAAGTCCGGTCGGCCACCACGGCCGAACAAAGCCGCGGGCAGGGCTGCCGGAGCGTGAGGACAAAGAAAGAGGTGTGGGCCTGTGCAGGGAAGTGAGTTCGTGGCCACGGAGAAGCTCCTGGACAAGGTTAGATGTCGAGAACGTGAGGTAACGGACGAAGACAGGGGCCCCATTCGCCAGAGCGCGCGGACGGGCATGCCAGTGCTGTAGTCACCGCGTGAACGCGGCGAGGTAGCATTCTCTGGTCGGCCCGACCATGTCTTATCGAATGGTCATTCAACATAGAGTGCCACGGAGAAAAGGAACAAGAATAGGGGCTCAATAATAGACCACAGCTTGCTGGAAGACAAATGCACATCAAGGTGTTTGTGGTGTACTGGGGAAGATGAACTAGGGGATAGATGTTTATCTTTTTCTGAGGGTTATCAATCACAAAGATGACTCACTATGCAAATTTTCAGCTCAAATGGAGGTGTCAAGCTAGCACTTGCTTCACAATGTATCCCACTGGACAGAAATACAAAAGTTGAAGCTGTGCTCAAATGGTTGATTGGATTGAGCTCAAATTTGGAGGATGGTGATAATTTGGGCATATGAAGACACTATAAAAATTTCATACCATTATGATTATTAAAAATGGTACTTGCTTCACAATGCTTAACTCTGGACAGAATCTTCAAAAAATCTAGAGAAATATTGGATCAATGAAATGAGCCTAAATTTGGTGGAGAGAATTTATATGGGTCAGAGCATGTCTTGGTAATTTTTCAGCAATTATGAAGCAATATAAAATATAGTTGCGTCACAATTCGAAAACCTGACCAGAAACAAAGAATGGATGGTGTACTCACCATGAGTATGGAATCTTGAATATTTTTACATATCCAAGGTTCATAGGGTCCAAAAATAATTTTTAGAATTTTTGGGAATTTTGGGAATGACAGAAATATAGGTTGCTTCACAACCTAGAGCAAAAAAGAATTATTCCTTTAATAGAAAAAGAATTTGAGTTTGAGCTAAGATGGAAATGACATGGTATTGGGATGGATGTGAGGATGATAAGACACTTGGGAGAGGAATCAAGGATGATCTTCCAAGGTTTCAAGACCACCTAGCCACAGAAAAAGAATTCCAGATCAAAATTCAAATAAATCCAAAAGGAAAAGAAAGGGCCAAAATCCAGGATGTTACAGCTGGCTTAGGTCAAACTACTTGTTACCTTAGGTCATAATCTCTAATATTTAACCCCATGAAACTTATGTGAGCTGGCTTTTCATGGAAGCAGCTAAGGACCATCCAATGGTATAAACATGATCTTTGTCAGCCGTGACAGACCTTTCTGCGTCAAAAAGATTAGTGTGTTATACTACTCTCTTGCAAGAAGAAAAAAAAGTTTAGATGTTGTCGGGTTTTTCAGGCAATACTTATAACAAGATAACATAGTTTTGTTATGGAATAACAAAATATGCCGCAATAAATGTTTGTCCTCCATCTATCTATTGGGCATATCCGGTTGTTACTATATTCCATATTTATTTGATTTCAAAATTACCTGTACAAGCCGTAAAGCTTGCATCGACCTTAAAAGTTATCTTGGATTGTTACATGTTGTATTAATATGTTTGAGGAATTTCATCATATTTTTGACATCTAGATTAAGTATCATGTGTTGGAGCGGCGAGTGAAGCTAGAAAAGAATGACTATGTCTCTTTCATATAATGTGTTTTAACTGAATTGTATTTGTTTGTTGTGATCAGCTAGGTTGAAAGAAGTAATCAGACTGACATAAGAGTCCCTGGAGGTTGTGATCTATCCCAGCACGAGAAGGGCCATGAGCAGGAAGCACTAATGGAGGCAAAGGCAGAGCTTTTCTGTCGTGCACCATCAAAGATGTGATAGAGTGCCTCCTAAAAGAAGTCTTTATAACTGAGTGCGACGTCTGCAACAAGAGTTTGTAAACCTCACAGCTCTGCAAATGGAGCTCACAAGTCGAGTCCTCCTGCTTATTTTGTTGTCAGTGTGGTGTCGCTCAAAATGCTTTTACAGAAGGAGCACAGGAACTCCATGTTTGGACTTATCCTAAGCTTGTTGATTGGTGATCATCTCAGTACTTGCTTGTCATGTACAAAAAAAGATTCTCTCATATTATGTATCACTTGATAGCTACTCCCTCCGTTCCGAATTACTTGTCGCTGGTATGGATGTATCTAGATGTATTTTAATTCTAGGTACATCCATTTCTGCGACGAGTAATTTAGAACGGAGGGAGTATGTATGATGGTCCAGTTTGACACACACCTTTAGTTCTGCTTGAAGATGATGGATTGATTTTTTTCATGTGCTCAAATATCTTGATGGAGTACTTTTTAGCGACCAACATGTTCAGCTTCTTGCATAATTAGCGACGTTGTAGAAGTCACTAATGTACTTAAATACGCATGGATTTCATGCAATACACGTGTTTAAAGATTTTATACGACTAAGAGAAGGGGCATCAACGTTGTGGAAGATTGAAAATAAACGTATTTTATGAAGACTTGACGTGGTTACTGCGAAGTCCTATTTCATATCCGACTTTTAGCAGGGGTGTTTTGCAAGATGTACACTCAAGTGGCATGTCATCTCTCCCCTTGAATCTGTGCCATCTACCACCAATCCAACGGTCCAGGTTACTATTTTCTATTTTTGCACCAGAGGATCAGATTTTATTGTAGTCACTCCCAAGCTAGTAAGCTTAGCTATGAGAAGATGCTGGAAATGGTTTTTTCTGTGGGCACTGTAGCAACTCGCTACTGTAGTAGCCGCTGTATCGCCTTGTGTAATATTAAGCCAGTAAGAGATTAGAGTTAAGTGAATCAGCTCTAACATTTCGGTATGTGGAGTTTGAGTGATCCAACACCAATAAGCTTATAGTGTACAATATGAGCTGTATATTAATAAAGCTTCACTGTGCTGGTTCGTGCGCAGGGGCGGATCTACACCCCAGGCCCCCAGGGCCCAGGCCCGGGGCGTGGGTTTTTTCATTAGCTATTACCATGCTATGTTTTTCATATGGGCCCGGGGCCTAACCCACGACATAACCAAGGCCCAGACGCGCGGCTTCCTCAGCCACGACCTAGGCACCTCAGTTCGCACGCACGCACGTGAGTCAGGAGCGGAGCGACCGCGACAGCCGCCTCCCCTCTTGTGCGCCGCGCGGCTGCCGGGCCGCCGGCGACTTCCCCGACGCCCCGTCCAGTCCCACTGCCTCGCCCCTTGCCGCACTTCTCCACGATATAGCCCAGGGCCGTCTTTCTTCTTCAATGCCCTGCTCGTCTGCTCCCCGCTGCTCAGGACTCTGGACTGCCGGTCTGCCACTGCTGCTATAGACGGGCGGCGGCGCCGTTCTACTCTGGCCACTGCCTGAATCCGGACTCCCCGTCTCCGTGCTGTCGCTCTATTCTCTGCCCCACTCCGGACTACGATTTAATTGATATATAGCCCCTGTGTATGTATGTACGAAGAAAGTTTACCTAAACCTTGAACCATCTATTCAGTCATCGTTCCTGCCTAATTCTATATGTATTATCGATTTGAAACTGAAGCATTTTTATGTCAACTCATTTCATATCGCAGAAATAGAAGATGAAGACATATTTTTCATCGTTGTCGGCAAGTATTCCCGATGATGATATTTTATATCGCTTTCAAGCCTATATGGATCGCAGAGGGCTTTTACTTCCTCATAGAGGTAAGTTTTTAGATTTTAATTAACCATTATTATGTCATTATGTTTATGTTTTTTCTTATGAGATTACACTTTGATCTCTTGAAGATGCTGCTTCTTCTTCTGCAGTTGATCATGTTATAGGAGGCACAGATGAAATAAACAACTAATTTCATACTCTTTTATATCCCGTATTATTTCTAGTTTTATCACGTTTTGTCTCTTGTGTTGGATTGTTATAAGCACTAAGATTATATTCTAGATTGATTGAACACTTGAGATTTATTTTGTTTGTATTCCATGTGATCTTTTTTTAATTGTCATGATGTGTTTTTGGGTAGTTATAAGTGCCAAAAAATTTCCTTGTTGCCAAAAAATATTTTTGGGCCCGGGTTTTGCTTCAATCCTGGCTCCGTCACTGTTCGTGCGTGTGTGTGTGTGTGACACTGACACAAATCAAGAGCGAGAAAGGGGAGATGTCTGTAGCAGCCAAAAGAGAAGAGGACTCAGAGAATCGAGTAAATAGCATAAAACTAGTATAATTGGATTAGGATTCTAGAAAACTACTGGATTTTAAATTTTCGCTGATACCTACCAAAATGGAGGTTGGCTGTTTCAAAAAACTTAAATCACCCGTTGCTAACATTTTAAACCGGTTTATGACAGATCGAGCCCGCTCCTAAACAATCCGTTATCTTATATGTGGGACCCACGTGTAAGCTATTTCTTCTTCCTTCTATCTTTTCTTCTCTCCCTCTACTCCAGCCACGGGCGTCGCCACCGGAGCAGCAGCACGGTCGGCAAGGCAAGGAGTGCTCGACGGCGGCCGGAAACGAGAAGCAGCAGGGTCGGGCAAGGACAGCAGCGACGCGCAGCCCGCAGCAAGCAGCAGCAGGCCGACAAGAAAAGGAGCAACAACAGCGGCGGCCGGCAAAGAGCGCCCCCGAGCTGGGCAAGGCCATCTGCGTGCCCGAGCTAGGCTACAACCTCTCTTTCGCGCCGCCGTCGTCCAAGTAAAGGAGCAGCAGCAGCGACTACCTCACCGGGCACAGGAGCCGCCGCGCAGGTGTCCAAGATCCTGGGCATGGCTCATGCGTGGGTTGGCACGTTTGCCGGACGCCTCTGCCACCACGGGGCCTGCACGGAGCTGCAGTAGCGTTGGCCGTGTGGGTTCTTCGGCCTGGCCCGCGACCTGGCCGCCGACGAGCCACCGGTGCTGTTGCTCAGGGCGGGCGGGCGGGGCTTCTCAGGGACCCGATTGCTTTTTTTTCAAAAACATATAGGGACCCGATTGCTTTTTTTTAACTTACAAGGGTTATTCTGTAAGAGGACATATATTTGTAAACTTACATGAGATTTTTGATATTGGAATATGAGGAAGAGGCACTGGCATGCGGGCCGCATATGTCAGTTAACGGTCAAACTATCAGTTCTCTTACATGCGGGCCCTAACTATCATAATTGCGATAAACCGTAAAGCAACAAATAATCTGGGTTTTTTTTTTTGAAACAGCCGACCACGACTTTGGTAGGTATCAGCTAAAAATAAAAATTTAGTAGTTTTTTGAAACCCTGGCCCAAATTGTAGTAGTTTTATGCTATTTACTTAAGAGAATCAGCTCCAACAGGGAGTGCGAAAACATTGGCAAAAAAAAGGGCAACACACACAGCGCTGAAACAAATTAAATTAGGTTCCAGTTCACCAATACAACAATTTGGCAAATTTTGAACAAAAAAAGAGAAGGAAACTCACACCAAAATGTAACCGAATATGCAATGCATAAAGGCAACATCTCCACTGACGCCTCATGATACAGCAAGGTCGGATGATTCAGTAAGACAGAAGAAACACCATAGCACGTCGACGCTTCAGTTCATCACACTATTCTCCTTGATGTCTAGGACATAGTTACTTTTTGCTGCCTCTTTTGCTTCTTTCAGGTCATTTATTATCGACTGGGTCGTGCTACCTGCTTCTCCATCAACTGTCAAGATCACGTCATGGAGACTTTTAAGTTTCTCCACGCCATGAAGACCTTCCAACAATTTGAAACACAATGCAAGCCTTTCGAGCCCCGGCATCGACCCTTCTGAGAAGTTCAGTGATGGGAGAATGGGTGTGAAGATGCGGAACAACTTGAGATTAGCAAACCCTCCAGGTGGAAAAAAGATCTCACCGCCATAATCAGATTTGTTCTTGTGAAGAATGGCTGCAATATCAGGATCGTGTTTTGTTGCATGTACTGAAAAGGTGAGAGAAAATAATGTCTTCAAGTCCCTAAGGCACTCCAGATTTTCTGGTCCCAGAAGTGTTGCTGAAAGGGTTAACTTGACAATGTCCCTGAGTTTAGTGATCCATGATGGGAAGTTACACAACTTGCCGGACAGCTCTAGAGCATTCAGGTATACTGGAGGCGTCGACATTTTGCCCAGTTTATCATGGAACTCAGATGACTCATCATCAATCACAAGAGTTTTAAGAGAATAACCGCCAAGGTACTGGATAGAGGAGAGCAAATCATCATGGTCAGACTTGTGAAGCTTGTAAATGGCCAACTTCTTCAGCCCAGTTAGTTCATGGAGGTTTGATACGGCAGTCGATTCTTCAGTGATCTCAATCCCAGAAAGTACGCGCAGGGTTTTCATTGCTCCCTTCTTCATCTCTTTAGGCAACTTCAAGGCTTTCCGTGTTCTCTTATCTCCTCCAAGTATATTGCTGATTCGTTCCAGCAGAACTACAGTTTTAGGCAGTTCTTCAACTTCCGTCTGCCTTATGTCCAGTGTTTCCAAATACTTGAGACCCCCGATGTTCGGTGGTAGTACGCTGATGTCTGTTCCTCGGAGGCTCAGGTACTTGAGAAGAGTCATTTTACAGATGTCCGAGACACTGGCATGCTTTGCCTTGAAACCGCTGCAACCTTCGAGGTCTAGTACTTGCACTATTCCAGTCTTGAATGATTTAAACCGCTGTTGCTCTAGGCTCCCAAACAAAGTTAGTGATCGGACATGAGACAAGTTCATTCCATATGCTTTCCTTGCATGTTTGGAGTCACTACTGTGGAGCGACATCCTGCGGACTTTGCTGCTACGAGTTGGTATGGACCACTGGCCACCAACCACAGTAACGAAATTCTCTTCGGCTGCCTTGGTTATAATGTACTCAAGGACCATGTCATGGACTTGACAGCTCTTCACCTTGCCATCGGTGCTGTTCTGTACAGGCCGTATTATCTGCCTTTTAATAAGCTGATTAAAGCACGTCTCTGCAACATCATCCACACTCAGCCCTTGCTTCTCGCTGACAAAGCCCTCCGCTATCCACCTCCTGATTAGCCGCTTCTTGCTGATACTGCGACCCTTTGGAAAGATGCTAAAATACAGAGAGCAAGTCTTGAGATCACTAGGCAAAGCACTGTAGCAGTAATTGATTATCCTCATAAATTCCTCTGGTTTATGGCATACTTGTTCATCTGGAAACAAAGCCTCGCAAACTTTATTCCATTCCTCTCGCTTCATGAGCTTGTTGGATGCCATGAGACCAGCCATGGTAACTATGGGTAATGGCAGGCCACCACACATCTTCCAGACTCTGGGTGGAACTTGATCGCTCTGGCTTGTCTTACTGCTTTGAGCATCCCTGCACTCGGACAAACTTGTGTTAAACAAGTGCTCGGCATATTTCACAGAAAGAGGATCCATCTGATGAAAGTGATCATGGTCCAAGTGTGAAGTCTTTGCAACAGCTTCAAATCGTGTGGTCACAATTATTCTGCTATTTTCATCATTTTCTGGCAAGCAGTTCAAGATTGTCTGCCACATAGATGATGACCAGACGTCGTCAATTAACAGTAAGTACCTGGCAATTATAAGACACCAATTATAAAATAAGAAAGCATGTGTGAGTTGGATCAACATGCACTCTTCTATCATGTGTACTGTTGAAGTGTATATGTGGATTGCCTAGCCCTTTTCATTAGTTCGGACTTCTGGTTGCATTGGCTAGGGCATGAAGCTTAACATGGTATCAGGGCCTTTCTCTTGCATAAACAATCTAGTGTACATGGTCTTATGCAGTAGCAAAGAAAAAGACAATGCACTCATGTTTTCGAAACAGCTAGACAAAAAAATGCACAACATGGCAGTTTTGAGCAAAGAAGAGAAATGATCAAATATATACTACTCCATTCACAATTAAAAGATGTTTTGGATATCTCACTATGGACTCATATGGACTGAAAGGAGTGAACAAGGACACTAAAATGCGTCTATATACCTCCGAATCAGAAAAACATTAAAACATCTTATATTGTGAACGGAGGGAGTAGGTCAAACCACAACCTTATCCACAATTCCTTAGTGAGATTTTTACAAGCATAGTTACAAATAGTGATTTGAAATACATTTCCTGATACTAAAAGCCTGTATGTACATTGTTTTACTGAAGCATATTGTTTTTGGTTATATAGACATCAACAGCAGTTCAACAAGACAAATATCTGTGGAAAAAACAATATGGATTTGATCTCCCTCCAACATAATTTCATTGTATAGCAAGCATGCTCTGAACTGCTCGAGCTGCTAATTCTATGAATCAAACTAGTGGGCAAAAACGACCTGCAACATTTATCTAGCAGAACCTAAATGTAATTGTGCAGATTCTAATATATACTTGTCTAACATAGTTATTAGAAATGCAACCTATTTGTGTACTTAAGTTAAAATTTTGACTTTGTGCATTTCAATATAATTGGAAAATTCATGGATGTGCAATATATGCACTTGCACAATTCGAGCAAAACTATTGCTATTTGTGTACTGTGCAGAATAGGCAAGAGAAGTCTTCAATATTTTCAATATATAAGCTATCAATGCACGGGCACTAAAGAAAAATTAAAGATGCACATGCTTATTTATGTAGCTGAAAGATGAAATGTATTTGCATGATTTTTGCAAGTGTACATGTTATAGCATGTTTTATGCCAATGATTTTCAACGTGTACAAAATGCATTTTTGGAAGAGAAATGTTTCTCTCCAACACAAGGATTCAACTCGAGGTACAACTAAGTGGCAAAAACAAATTGCATTATCCATTTATAGCACAAATGGAACCAATAACATTCATGCACTGTAATTGATACCTATTTTTCCTGAGGTGTTTCAAGAGATCATCTATTATCAGTTGGCGCTCCTTGCCCGAGGCTTTACCATCCTTATCTTGATTGCGGCAATACAGCCGGAATTGGCTCAGCCTGCTGAGCATCCGGGGGGGAGCCGCTGCTGCTGGATTCTTCTTCTCCGAGGTGTTTACGGTACTATTCTGGACTTGCTGATCCTTCACTTGCATCTTGACTTGCCTCAGTATCTCACGGAGAACTACATCAGGGTCAGTGTGATGTGACACGGTGACCATTGCCCGACACGTGAAATGAACCCCGCAGCTCCGGTACAGTGCCATGGCGGCCGTGGTTTTTCCCACGCCGCCAAATCCGTATATGGATATAACACTCCGCTTCTTCTCTGGAGATTTAATCCACTTCTCAAGCTCTGCTATGTCCACCCCAACTGGCCTCTGGATGCCGATAAGTCGACGGGTTATCTCCTGGTGCTCGGCAGTGGTATACCCATCCAAACCACTCTTCCCGCTGCCGGGATTCGGGTCGCGGACGCCATACCTGCCGCGGCGCTCGCCCACATGCTGCGCCCGCTGCTTGAGATCGGCGATCTGGGCAGCTATGCTTCTCCGGCGACTTAATGTCCAGATCTCGTAGAGGAACCCGCGGGCCTTGGAACGCCAGTCGTCGCGCTGGGGATCAGGTCGGAGGCCGTTGGTGAAGTCGTCGACGCAGTCCTCAATGTCGTAGGAGACATCGCGGACCTGCTTCATCCAGTCCTTGGTCTGGTCGTCGTGGTCGTCGGTGCTGTTGCCGAGGTTGCTGAGGAAGGCCTGCATGCTCGCGAGCTCGTCGTTGATGAACTGGATGTCGCTGCGGACGCCGCGGGCCAAGGCGTACTGCTCCGCCAGAAGGCTCCCGAGCTTGGTCAGCAGGGACTTGATGGTGGCCTCCGAGGCGCCTACCGCCAACTCCATGGTGAGCGCTGAGCGGAGCGGCGGCTCAGATCCAATCCAAGCCTCACGAGGGCCGCCGACGGCGCGACGACGACGGAGGAGAGAGGTCAGCAGGGAGAGGCGCCGGTGAGGTAGGGCCGTAGGGGTGGGGTGGAGCGAGGAGCCGGCCGCGAATGGGGTTGGTTGGTGATGGGGGGAGGTTGACCAGCGAGATCTCTTCTGAGGGGGTGAGCCGACGACCGAGAAGGGAAGTGAAGGTGATCTTCCAGGAGGAAGTGGATCCTCTAAGAGCCAGTGGAACGTGTAAATTTGAACGTGTATATCTATATACACGTCCATATACACCTTGCTAAATTATACACCTCCCAGTTTTTCAGTGGAACGTGTATATTTCAACGACTATATTTTCAAACGGCTATATTTCCAACGGCTATATTTTCAACGGCCATATTTCCGATCTATATAAACCACCCCTACCACCTCTCTTCCAGCACACTTCTACCTGTGACTTCTCTTCTCACCTAGATTTCTCTATCGTTTGTCACGCAACACAATGAACACATCCACTTGGGACATGAGTTCTTCGTCATCTTCATCTGGCGACGATGAACTCATACTTGCAGCATTCGCCAAGCGCGAGGAGGAAGAGAGGAAGAACGCTCGACGCCATGGCGGTTCCAAGCATGGACGTCAGTCAATCGATCGAGGAAGAGATGCCGGATTTCTTCTTCTGTGGGACGACTACTTCAAAGAAGTTCCTCGCTTTCCCGAACATTTGTTTCGACGAAGGTTCGTAATTAGTACACTTCTCTGCTTTGGTTCTTTTTTCATTTTCCTGTCTCATTTAATTTTTATGCACAGATTTAGGATGTCGCGTACTTTGTTCAACCGCATAGCTGATGGTATACTTGAGCATGACTATGATGATTATTTTACGCAAAAAAGAAGTGCTTCTGGAGCTCTTGGGTTACCGCATATTCAGGTCTTTTCTCATGTTCAAGAGCACCAGTGGGTATCGATGTAGCATCAGTACGTACCGAGGATACATCAGCCGGATCATTGGTGGCTGTGCCCGGACTTGCATCAATGGTCTTCTTTTGTTTCTTAAGAGAAGTTTCAACTTCTCTTGTCTGCCACTTTGGATACTTCGAAAACTCTACATAACAATGCATCAGTGTGAAAGGCTTCTTTTTTTTAAGATCCATTTCCTTGAACAAAATGTGTGCATCGTTTGTCTGCACATATAAATATGTTGTTAAAATAAGCACAACACATATAGAATATTGCACATCACATATAGAATTACAAGAAAGGGCGCATACCTTTTCTTGTATAGTCCTTCCACTTTCTTGCCTATGTAAAATCTGCTGAAGGCAACCACAAAATTTAGAGGTCTCTCTGTTAATCGTTGTGTAACGGCAATTGATTGCATTAGCATTACGCTCCGGTCATGATGATTCCTTGTGTGTGTTGTAGTACTCTGAAATTCTATCCCAATAAGCATCCCGATTTTTATCTGTCCCAACAATATCCAAACTTGTATTTGCCCATGCTGCTATGAGAACCTTGTCCTCATCACTAGACCAATTTTTGCCTTTGTTGGATTTTCCTTTCTCTGTTATTGCAGAACAATGCTGAGTTGATGGAGTTGCCTGCTCTTCAATTGAACTATCTGGTTGTGTTTGTGTGTAACCAAAACCAATGATGTCCAAGAAGCTTTCGTCACCGTCCATCTGCAAGCAACCAATGCACAGCTTCAGGGATTTAGAGAAAAGATTCAGTGGTTCATTTGCATGTCTCTCCCCTGCTTCCTCTCCCCGCACTCCTCCGCCCGCATCCCCGCACTCCTCCGCCCGCACCCCGCACTCCTCCGCCCGCATCCCGCACCCCGCCGGCCGCATCTCGCACCACGCCGCCGCCCGCAT
>NC_041389.1:614286993-614310854 GCF_002162155.2 Triticum dicoccoides
CGCCGGCCGCATCCCGCACCCCGCCGCCCGCATCCCGCAGCTAGTGTTGCCCGCATCCCCCACTCCGCCGCCCGCATCAGGAACTCCGCCGCCCGCTCGGCCTCCCCACGCGGCCGACCTCCCGCCGCCGGCAGATCTAGCTGCAGGGCGTGCGGCCTCCCGTCCCCGCCCTCCCGCTCATGAGCTTGGCCGGAGAGGAAGAAGTTGTTACCTTGGGCGGCGGCCGGAGAAGAAACGCCACGGCGACCTGGGGGCGAGCTCCTCCGATCCTTCCTCCGGGCGGGCGCGGGACGAAGCAGCAGTCTGCTTTTCGCGAGCTCACGAGCGTGGCTTGCTCGTGTTTATTTCCACGCCTCGTACCGTCGTTGCCTGGGCGTGGATGTTTACACGCCCTTTTACACGAGCCGCTGGGAGCAGTTTTTCAGCTCGCATCGTGTATATTTGCTATACACGTCCATATAGATGATCCACTAGAGATGCTCTAAGGCCAGCTCCACCGCGCGACCCCAAAGGGACGTCCATTTTGCCCGGATTCTATCCGTTTGGATAGAGCGATGGGATCGTGTCCGGACCTGTCCTGGGATGCGGTGGCCATGCGCCCAGCGCACGACCGCATTCTTTGACCCCATCCTGTCCGCCTTCATTTTCAAACAACAACGTTTCAAATACCAGCGGCCTAGTTCACGCCAACGGCCCTAGTTCATGCAGGAAACTAAGCCAGCGGCCTATACGTCCTCGCCGGCAACACAGCCGGCCTCCAAAATGAATAGTTTTATTCGCCGGCAACACAACCAGCGGCCGGCAACACAGCCAGCCTTCAAAATGAATCAGTTTGTCGCCGGCACACAGTCAACGGCCCATCGGGCGGCACCCATGCCAGCCTCCAAAAAAGAACGGCCACGGCCGATCGGACGACCTAGTTCAGGCCGTCGGCGTCGAACATCTACTTCTGCCTGGCCTCGAACCAGTTCCTCGTCTTCTCGCTCATCTTGGTCAAGTCCACGCTCATGATCGCAAGGGCCACCTCCTTCGCTTTGGTTGCGGCATTGGTGGCCTCGATGTCGAGCTGCCTCTGCCTGGCCTTGACGTTGGCAGCCTCCTCTGCCGGGCTGCCTCCTCCATGTCGAGTTGCCTTTGTCGGGCCGCCTCCTCCATGTTAATATTCCCTCTCTTGGCCGCCTCCTCCATCTCAAGCTTCTCCCTTTGAAGCTCTAGGTATTACTTCATTTGCTCGTCCTTGCTTTGCTGCTTCTTATCGTCCCTCACATCCTTTTGAGACATCATGCCATGTAACGTCTCATGCAAGACCATGGATAAGGCATCACGTATGTCGTCCACCTTGAAGTTGGTCTTGCCTCTCGGCCTCTTCAATGCCTCGCCATCTCCACCTCCGGCGAACTTGGTCGTCTTCTTGCCTCTTCTCCTTTGAAGTTCACGGTATTGATCCTTGAACTTAGGGAAATTGTTGATGATCGTCCAACAATGCGTAAGAGTGAATGGCTTGTCACTGTGTCGGGCCTTGAATGCTTCCAAAGATTGAAATGCCTACACCACAAGATCAACAAGAATTGGACATGCAAACATATACAAGGCCGAAGTCTCATGACTGTAGCAAGGAAAGGACTAGGATGAGGAGAGCATACCATGTCCCCAACGCCGAGACCACTCACGGACCGTGCTTCAACGCTCTCAAATACGGCGCAATACTTGTTGCACTCTTGTTGGATGAACAACCACCTCTTTTGAATCGAGGTGATGCCACGGTTACTTGTGATTTGGTAGGGCTCAAACATCTTCCTTTCATGGAAAGTTTTGTGGACTCTCGTCCAAAAAACAAGGCCCTTTTGTTATGCGCCCGTCCTCGGATCTTGGCTAATCTCCATCCAACATTGGCAAATCAACTTGTCCTCTTGTGTATATGAACCCGTGCAAATGCTCTTCCTCCTCTTTTGTGCTTCCGCTCTTTGGGTGAGCTCGTCGATAAACAATGGCTCGCCACTAATATCAATGTCATTGCCTTCTTCTTCATCACCATCACCTTCGACATAGATGGCATCGTCTTCATGCCACGAGTCATCATGGTCGTATTCAGCACGGTCGTCGGCCTCTTCATCGGCAACGAATTGGGCGCGGCCATCCTGACTTTGGATCTCCTCGGTATCGTAGGCAGGGACATGCCCACCCTCGTAGATCACATCCTCCATGAACTGGTCATAGTAGGGGTCATCGACCGGTGGCATTGGTGTTGGCATTCCGTCGAACAAGACGTGGGGGGACAGCATGGTGCCCATAAACGGCGATCGTGCTTGCTTTCTTTGCATCTCGACAGATGGTCGGCCGCCGTTGCTGGATCCAGGGGTGACGTTGAGGTCGATGACGGCCCGGCGGGCGCGGGGTGGACGGCGCGATCACGCTCCGGCGACCCCGAGAAACGGGTCTAGCCGTCGTGCCTTGGCGGGGGTAAGCCGGGCGACATAGGCGTGGTCCACGACGTCGCCGACTGGCAGTGCGGAGGCCGGGCGACCGACGAGCCTGTGCTCGCCGGACCGACGGACGCTGCAGAGAAACCGGCCGGACGACAAATGCCAAGCATGAGGAGGGCGTGCGCTTTGTTGATGATGGCCTCCTTCTCCTCGACCTCGGCCTTGCGCCGCGCGGCCTCCATCGCGTCCAACTTGGCGATCTCCTCCGGCGCGCACTCCGACCGCGGCTTCCTTGGCGCCTTGGCCTTCTTCTTCTTGGCCATTCTGGGCGGGTCGACGGCCAGGCCGCCGGAGTTCGGCTGGGCATCGGCCATGGACGGGGGAGGGAGGGGGACGGCGGGACGTGGGAGGGTTTGGGGGGGAATGGCGCCAAAGGGGGCGCGGTGGGGTTTTGCTTTGTGTCACCGACAGGCGGGCCAGGGGCGGACAAGCGCGCGCGTCCCGCCTGTCCGCGCGTTGTCCGTTTAACCCCAAAATCGGCGCAAACTTGGGTCGGGGATGGGTCGAAAGCGGACACAAAACTGGCAAAAGTCCGTTTGCTCCCGCGCGCTGGGCCACTCGGTTCGTCCGTTTTACCCCAAATGAACGCGCGTGGACAGGATGGGGTCGCGCGGTGGAGTTGGCCTAACATCCTCAAGGGATGTCACGAAGCTATAGTGAAATGAATGTGTAAAACAAAGAAGGGATGTCAGGGTTACTGTGGCAAGCACTGTACGGATTTACTGTAGCATGTACAAGAATAAATCAAAAAATAATTTTATTGCATCATAATTTTATTTGTATGTAATTTTTATAAATGTATACAGTAGATTTGTAATTTGCAAATTAATTATAATTATTTTAGGCTTAACCATATGGATGTGAAGGAGGGATGTTATGGTTACTGTAGCATACGTGACATCCCTTGAGGATGTTAGAGGATCCGGTTCCCTTCCAGGAGGGATATTTTGGAGGTCCATTTCAAAGTTGTGAGCAACTCCAACATGCCACCGTTTGTCCGCGCGTGTCCGTTTATGTGAAAACGGACACAAAAGTAGGCCCAATGCGCCGATCCAAACAGACCCGTGTCCGCTTGTCGTCCGCCATGCGATCCACTTCTGGCTCAAATTTGAGTCTTATTTGCGTCGGCACGGATACGAGGCGGACATGTGCGACGTCCGTCTACTCCTCCCCCTGGCCCGTCAGTCGGTGGCACATAGGTCATTCTCTTCCTCCCATCGACAGCAAGCCCCCGGCCGCCCCACCCTGTTTCCGCCGACGCCCAGTTCTGGTGCCCTCGCCAGCAGTCTGCACCCACATACCTCCCCCGCAGCTCCTTCGACAACGCCGCTATGAGTGATATTTTTACACTCATTTCAACCTTGTTTAAAACCGAGATACAACAACAACAACAAAGCCTTTAGTCCCAAACAAGTTGGGGTAGGCTAAAGGTGAAACCCATAAAATCTCGCAACCAACTATTTAAAACCGACATATTTCACTAAAAAGAGATATTCGCTATGATATTGGCACTAATGACTAATAAATGTAAAGAATTTAACAAATCATTTATTTAATATATTTTCCATGGGAATTGGGTTAAAAAGGGAAGATATCACGTGGGAGAAAGAAAAGGAAGGAAAATAGAGAAGAAATTAATCACCAAGAGGCGTTAGAAGGACTCCAGAGCAAAAGACGGTGTTCCATGCGACCGCGAGGGTCTTGTTTCTTCATTCGCACCACCATGGACTATTATTTGTTGGACGCCGATATCTGCCAAACTTGTGGCACAAGGACCCCGGGAACGAATGCTCTCATCGTCACACATCGTGCCACGTCACCGCATGCATGCACAAATGATGAAACTGATGATGCCAGCAGAAATCTTTTGGGGTTTTAGATTTTAAAATGTTTTATCTCTTAAATGAAAAATCCGATTGAAAAACCAGTTTCACCTAAATCTGCCGCGACGAGATTTTCGAAACTAGATCTCATATTGATATATTTTGATGACTTTTTTGGTTAAAAGTTGCTATGTCTATTGCACATAAATTACTATGGTTGTTTTCACTGAAGTTACCATGATATGTTTTAACTACTCTTTCTTCTACGTTTAAAGTAAATTTTGACATGTCATAAAAAAAGAAATTAAGAAACTAAAACTTGCCAATGTCCACGGATTGCGTCTAGTTTTTGCAGTTGAGCGGAGCCGAGGGAGCCGGGATCGTACGCGTTTGGAGCCGAGCTAGCGTTTCTGAGCCGAGGGAAGCAGGGAAGGGATCGGAAGGAGCGACGGACGTTGGATGTAAGCAGGGGACACCTGGACAAATTTTGGCTAGGGTACGCACAGGATGGGCTTTGCAGCCGGTGTCCACGGATTTTTTTTTCCTGTGCAACCACACATGTTGCACATCCCCAGGGTCCGCCGTCGATGGTACGAGCTCGTCTGATGCTGCAGACACTTCTACCTCATCAGGTGGGACGCCACTCCCTTGACCGAATCCATGATTCCATTTGCGGAACTCCTCGGTGTGAAATTTCCAACAATGGAAGACCTGGATGCTCAAGCGCAGCTTCCAAGTTCAGACTAGCTAGGACAGGATGTTGAGGAGCTCAGTTGCAATTGCCTAGTTGTCTCTGCCACTTCTTTCCTACTTACCTCCTGATCGCCACTGCGCTGAAGATGCACGATACATGAAAATTCACTGTTTCTTTCTGGAATACTAGACTTTGGGTATATACACTGCCATTTTTATTGCATATCGTCTCCGCAGTACAATGTTAGACAACCCTGTGTGTGTTCATCTGAAACTGATGGTAGTTACACCTGTACAAACAAAGGATATGCCGCAGGTCACATGAATCGTGTTTCCTTCATGCGCTTCCTCTTGTGGTTATACACATGACTGCTATTTTCTGATGTTCATGGTCTGAGCATCTGATATGTTCAGCTTTAGCCATTTGCAATGCCAGAAGGGTAGTGGGAAAGTAGGAATTGCAATTATGGACCCTGCCTTCTCATTATCTGATCGCTCTACGGAACTATGCATATGTTTTTTCGACAATGGTTTTAACAGGTGCTTCAGTCAATGAAGACGACACAAGTATACAACATGCTTGAGTAACAGATGGGGTCGAATCCAGGACCACACCTCGGAGCATCTATGGACAATCTATTGAGGCATCTAAAATGTTGACAAAACACTCTTAATCAGAGAATATCTGGCCAAACCACAGAAACTCGATGCGCGGTTCCAAAAATGGAGTGCAGTATACGCCCTTGTTTTCAAGACATAAATCGAGCTGCATCCGCAACTGGGACCTTAGATGCAATGTAGGATGCCATCGTGAAAATGCCACCAAGACACGATCATTGCACTGATGCATCCCTCGGAGAACTTTTAGCAGTCTATGAGGAGCAGGAGATGAGATGGACAAGAATTGCCTGACCTTCTATAACACAATGAACCTGGTCATTTTCAGAATCCACTAGCCACCAACATTCTGATCCACCATCACCATCACCGTCATTGGCATACCCACTGTAGTGGCAGAACACCATCATAATGAACTGCTTCCTTGGAAGAAGGTACATTTCAATCTGCTCGCTCAATGTAATCCCGAACCATCGCCACATTATACCAGCCAAGCACAAGACCAATAAACACCAGATTTATCTTGCAGTAGGAGCAAAATAGAACAGTGGCCCAAAACCTGCAAGCAGAAGAAATTGTCGCTGAGGTGAATAATTTCCATATAATATGGTGCACAAATGACAACTAGACTCTTAGTCTTGATGATATTTGTGTGCGAAAACGCACAAAATTACAGAAGTCACATAATCATAAGAATACAAAGACTAACGATCTACAGTAAATGGTGATGCGAAAGAAATGATACCTCAGGATTGCTCAGAATAGATCAGCACAAACCAGATCTTTACAGAAATCTCGGTCATTTTCTCATTGGTAATTCTGAGAACTCGATGCATCAGAGGGAAGTATCAATCTCGCTTTGTGAAGCAATGCACTGAAGCCTGACCTCCAATAGTCTCAAGACACTTTGGGCATTCTTGGCAAAATGGAAAAGTGGTATCATATGATATGACCATTGAACCTGTGACTCAAGCATAATCATCTTCTATCAACTTCATCCATGGGCCAACTTCATTAACAAGCCCCTGAGAATGTAAATAACAGACCAATTTCCTGACATTTTGAAGGCTAGCAGAAGTGGAAAGAGAAGCCATGAGTTCATTCATTATATTCTGAAAAGCAGAGCTGCAGTAGCGTCTTATCCACTTTATGTGTTCAGAAGCCATTTCAATTTCCTCAACATCTGTTAGGCACTTCAACAGAATAACATGTGAATTCGAGCTCTCAATATTGGATGGAAGACTTGACATAACACCCAATGCTGTTTTGAAGCCACCTGAAAAAAATTCCAAGGATTACATTTACAAGGAGAGAACAGAAAAAATAAAGCAGCAATAATACCTGATAACGAGGACAGGAATACCTTGTTTACAGAGTGCAATGATAAACACAGTTAACACTGAACTAGCTAGTTTAGGATCCTGCGCTACAGATTTGTTAAAGATCTCCTCGGCCTGTTCATATTTGTTTTCTTGACACAACATAGTAATGACAGATGTGTATGTTGTACTATCTGGTGCCACTCCTTTCTGGACCATGTGATCAAACAGCTGTTGGAGTTGTTCACTTTCACCAATGTCTGCAAATTTTATTATAAGTATATTGTAGGTCTGCAGATTTGGACTACACCCACTGGTGAACATCTCATCCCACAACTTCTTAGCAGGCCTAAGGAGGTCATTTCTGCAGAGTGTTACCATGAGAGAATTGTATGATGAAATGCCAGGATCAAGCTTCTTCCTTTTTATCTCCTTTATCACATCATATGCCTCTCTGACCTTCCCTGCCTTGCCCAAGAATGACACCACCAAATGATACTCCCTCTCGCTCGTGCAATAGCCCTTATCCAAAAGCACTCTAAACATGTCCCACATCTCATCGCCCTTGCCATTCTTGCAAAGGCCCTCACAAAGTTGTACGAGCATCTGTATACTTGGAAATCTCTCCTTCCCTATCATGAACTTGCAGAACATAATTGCAGCATCAGCATCAATCTCTGACACCGAACAAACCAACAGATTCAACACATCGTCATCAATTGGGAAATCGCCTAATACAATCGCTTCCGCCATCTCCTTCGCGTCAGAAATCTGCCTTTCAGACACCAACGCAAGCAGAACCTCTCTGTAGTCCACCTTCCTTGGTGCAACACCGAGCTTCCTCTTCTGCTTCAAGATCCTCCCTTCCTCCTCTGCCCTTTCTGCTAACCTGAATCCCTCAGACACAATCCTGTATGCTACAAAATCCGGCTTCCATCCACGTAACCTCATATCCTCCAAAGCCCGCCAAGCATCCTCTATCCTCCGCTCCCGACACAGACCGTCGACAACCATCGCCGCGACAACAGACTTGTTGATCAAGCCCTCCCGATGGTGCACCGCGTCCACCAGCCGCAGGACCTCGTCCAGCCCGTCCCTCCTGCCCACACTCTTCGCAAACACCCCGAAGCCGACGGTGTCCAGCTCGGCGGCGCCGGCCAGCATTCTGCCGAACACCTTGCGCGCGGCATCGAGTGACCCGGACGACGCGAGCGCGGCGAGCAGGGAGTTGCCGAGCGGCGCGGGCGGCGCGGCGGAGTCCGGGAGGAGGCTGAAGTGCGCGAGCGCGTCGGGGAGGCGGCCGTGGCGGAGGAGCGCGGAGGCCGCGAGCGCGCGGGTGGCCGGGAGGAGCGGCAGCCGCGCGGCGCGGGCGCGGGCGAGCGCGGCGAGGAGCGACGGGAGCGTGGCCGGGTGGCCCGCGCGGGAGTGCGCCGCGAGCGACGCGAGGTGCGCGTGGAAGGCCTCCGGGCTCGAGGCGGGGGCGGAGGGCGGCGGGTAGGCCCGGCCGGAGACGGCGCGCGCGGCGGCGTGGCGGCGGAGGAGGAGCAGGCGCGGGGCGGGCCACGGTGGGGCCATGCTGGCAGCGACGGCCGGATGGCGCGAACCGCGTGTGCCTCACGGACCCACATTAAACGACGGAAAGCGTAAAATGAATTACACTTTCATTGTCCAAAAGCGTACTTCAGCAATACGTAACCGGCCTCTCGTCCGCGGCGGCCGCAGCAAGATCTCCTCTGCCGCGAGAGATTCTTCCTCCTCCCCTCTCGTCCGCTAAATCCTCCAAAACCTCTCCATCCCTTTCCCGCGAGGCCCAAAATTTTCAAAAATCCTCGGCGCGGCCCTCCCCTCGGCCCAAACCCTAGCGCCCGCATCGCCGCCGCGGAGTCGGAGCACCCCGCCTGCACCCGCCGCCGGCCATGGAGGCGGTGGTCGTCGACGCGGGGTCCAAGCTGCTGAAGGCCGGCATCGCGCTGCCCGACCAGGCCCCCGGGCTGGTGAGTCGCCAGATCTCCCCCGCTCCCCGTCGATTCGCTCGAGATTTCGCGGGACCCCCCTGTTCGATGCGTGCGTGCGTGTGGTCAGGTGATGCCCTCGAAGATGAAGACGGAGGTGGAGGAGAGCGAGGTGGCCGACGGCGCGGCGGCGGTGGTGGAGGAGGTGGTGCAGCCGGTGGTGCGCGGCTTCGTCAAGGACTGGGACGCCATGGAGGACCTGCTCACCTACGTCCTCTACAGGAACATCGGCTGGGAGATGGGGGACGAGGGCCAGATCCTCTTCACCGAGCCGCTCTTCACGCCCAAGGTCAGTGCCACCGCCCTCCCTGCTTCACTTCAGGCTCCTTTAAATGTGGTGGTGCCTAATAGGCTTGCTGGAAATTATGTCTGAGTTCAGGGTTCGATTTTACTAGGTTGCAGGATTGATTATGTCCGAGTTATGTGATTGTTGACACACCAACCTAATCTTCATGTTGGCTTATGTGATTCTGCATTGCCACCAGCCTAAATGACATTAGTTATTCCTTGTGGATGGGCTCAATTGCTCTGGATTATACGTCCATATAGTACACATTCCAACGAAAATACTCCACATTTAACCACTGAGCTATTGCGTAAGTCCACTTCTTCTGACAAGTTACTATGGGATGCACATAGTGAAAAGAAGAAATTATACAGTATAAACAAAGCAGCTTGCGCTAGCCACAAAGTCCATTTTTTAATGATCGCCTAAAAAACCTTCCCTGTTACAACCTCGATATATTAAAATCATTTGCTACATCCTCCAGTGGTTTCACGTGTGTTTTCTGCCCAATGCCCCATCATCAAACAGTTTAGTTCATGTTGACTTGATGGAAAGGTTTGGGTTTAGAACCACATTAAGCTCTCACTGATTATCCTATTCTATAATTCTCCTTATGCTATCTCTCAACTGATTTACTTGATTATGTGTCGATTATGTGTCAAGTCCTTTTGTTATTTGGTAGTGTGTTTGTGTAGTGGATTACACACACTACACAATTTTGGTATGGTTAGTTTTCTCTTATGTGAGTGTAGATGATGGACTCCAAAGATTTCTATGGTTACTGTGAGCCACATATCCAGTTTGTGATTTTTAATTCAAATCTTTGTGCGGTTTTGGTTAATTTTCGAATCTTACCACATAATTCTAGCTATGGGTCTTTTGATTTGATGTGTGTTATAATTCTACTGTATGTTATGCTCGTGGCCAACCTTGCCATAAAAAGTTGAAAAAATGGCCACCGCAAGTTTAGTAAAGTTAGCCTTTAACAAGTGCACCAGGAGGCTAAGAAAAGGGTAGTAAGTGTAAGTCACATTCTGATTTGTGGCAATGAAGCGAACTCATACCTAAACTACTTTTTCATGACTAGAGTTAGGCGTGGCATGGTTAGGCATCAAACCGGACACCCCCTAGCATAGTTACCAGATTCGCTACAGTAGGCGTCAAACCCCGATCCTGATCGACCGTCCCAGATCGGGGTTCGAATTCGTTCTGATCGGTCCGAGTTCCGATTCGTCGAACTGAGGCGAACCCAAAACGAAAATAGAGCCCATCTCACCGTGCCCTTGGCTGTAGTTGTCCTCTCGCATCACTCCACACTGTGCCCCACCGTGCATTGACACACGCAAGGAGTACGCAGCGGATAGACAGGAGGCCGCCGCCGAGGAGGTGAAGGAATCGTTGGTCACGAGCAGCGGCGGCGGGTGGTCCTTGGCTCTTTGCTGAGGAAGCTGGACGGAGTCGGGGGTGGATGGGAGAGTAATCTTCGGAGAAGAGGTGGAGGAGGAACGAGAGATGGCTGCAGCCGCCAGGCATGCCGTGCCATGAGTCCGCAATGGCGGCTAGGCCATGGCGCCGCAATAGAGTGTGAGGCAGTAGCTAGCTACAGGTCGATGTGCATAGTTAGGGTTGAGTCGTGGGTTAGTTGGGCTGCTTTGGCCCAACACGTCTAAAAATCTCATTGTTTTATCCTTTTTACAAATCGGAGATGGGGATATTCTATGGCTAATAGCTATGTGTTTACTCCCCCTAGGGAAAAGCCATGTGTTTACTAGACGAAATATTTATTATTTTATTATATACTCCCTCCGTCCCAAAATAAGTGTCTCAACTTTGTACTAAAGCTAGTACAAAAGTTTGAGACACTTATTTTGGGACGAAGGGAGTATATACTATATACTTTCATGTTGTGAACTGGAAACAATGAATTCGCGAACCCAATATCTGATTTGCGAATCATAGATGTATAATCCTATCGCATCCGATTTGTACGAGATGCCGAATTGCGAATGCAAACCGAGCGAATTGCGAATCTTGCAACTATGCCCCCTAGCCTAGAGTTTGAACATGTTATACATATAGAGCACAGTAGTCTTCCTGGTCCAGTGCTTTCCATATATTGATATCATTGGAATTGAATGAAATTCTAAAAGTGGCAGATATTGCATGATGTACCACTTCTAGTATAGTCTGAAGGCTAGCACGCACCATTTCTCGCTATGATAATATAAGGTGAAAAAGAAAAAGGACTCAGGCCATAATAATACATACCCCTTTTTTCTCGATCATTAAGGCCGTGGATTTGTTTCGATTTCGCTCTTACGGGTTTCATACATTTTTAAGGACCAGCTTTTGGTTGTTGTACTGTGCTATACAATCCAGTTAGTTGTGGAAGTCTTTACCAGTTCTGCTTCTGCTATTAAAAGGGAATACTCTCAAATGGTTAGTTTAGTAAGAGATAGAAATGTATATGCTTTTTCGAAAGCCTTTGCAATGCCACTTAAATAAGTTTTCATGATTCTTAATCTGCAAAACAATCTCTCTCTTGCTTGTTTGCTAAGCCTTTTCAATTTGACATTATCCATGTTTTAGTGCAGCTAAAGCATTTCTTTTACCAATCGTTTTGGTCTTGCATTTGGTTCTAATTCTCCAATTCTGTCATGCTCTCTGCAGGCTCTCCGGGAGCAATTAGTGCAACTTATGTTCGAAAAATTCAATGTATCAGGGTTTTATGACTCTGAACAGGCTGTATTGTCCCTTTATGCTGTTGGTCGCATTTCGGGTTGTACGGTTGACATTGGACATGGGAAAATAGGTAATATTACTAAATCTAGTTGTATTTGAACTTGAATTTTGGCTCTGTTGATTTCATATGTGGCCTTTGTGTAATATGTGTATGATATGATATTTCTGAAGCTATTGACTATGTTTCCTTGGTCTGGTAATTTTACGTTTAATACTTCTTTCAGTATCTTCTATTTACTCACTCTAGAATAACCTTGGTGAAAATCAGCACATATCGAAGGCTTGCAGGGAAAATATGCATTCCCTTTTGAGCTCAAAATTTGTGCAACACAATTGTCACCCACTGATTGATGGTCTGTAAGCACATTGCAAGAACATCATACAGGGATGGCAGAGATTCTTCTAAATGGTATTGCAATGTGCTTATGTTGACCCTCTTCAGTCAGTAATTTAGTTCACACACCATGATTTGTATTTCAAAAGTTTCAGTCTTGTGTTCTGGTGTGTGTCATTTGTACATATTGTGTCACATTGTCACATTTCCTTCATCTGAAGATCATTTCTCTCTGCAGCTTTATTTTTAAAAAGAAATCCTTGTTTTCTTGAACTGTTTGTTCATCTTCTTCTGTACTTTTAACCCAAATAGGGTTCCTCCCTCTTGGGCACAAGGTGTGCAGGAAATGTAACATTTTTTGTGTGTGCTTTGTCATCAGTAAATATATATTTTGTGTTAACTTTATAATCCAAGTTATCTGTACAGTTAACACAAGAAATCAGTAGGCATTGTTCATGGGCTTGTGAAGGAATACTAGCAGTCTGAATCCATGAACAAATATTCCATTTATAGTTTATTTGTTCAGTAGTTCAGATGTAAGTCGTAACTGTGCTTCACAACTGCTTTGTATTTGTATTAGTTCACGATTTGCATTTTGGTGGCTTTTTCCCCAGGAGCTTTTTTTATTTATATTTTTTTACTATTTTTGGATATGTTAATAAGTTAGGGTACTTGGCTACCCCTTTGTTACAGTCAGAACATAAATATTTCAGTTGGACTAGTATAGTTCAGTTAACTAGATTCTGCAGCATGATACATTAAAACCAAGCCAGCTAACTAAATTCTGCAGCACGATACAGCAATACCAAGTCAGCCAGTGTACAGATATATTGAGACCAGTCATTGGCTGTCCAGTGTGTGCTTACTAAATTAAACGGGATAAATTTTGATAAGTGCCCTTTTTCTGTGTTTTGACAAGCATTGTCGCAGTCAGAGCTTGAAGTGTATTGATGGTTTCTCTCTGTGTTACCAGATATTGCTCCAGTTTGTGAAGGTGCTGTTCAGCACGTAGCGTCAAAGAGATTTGAGATTGGAGGAACTGACTTGACAAACCTATTTGCGCAAGAACTAAAGAAGTCCAACCCATCAGTAAACATTGACATTTCTGATGTTGAGAGGCTGAAAGAGCAGTATGCATGCTGCACAGAAGATCAGTTAGCCTTTGAAGCTATAGCGAGTACATGCCAGCCAGAAACTCACACTCTTCCAGATGGACAGGTTCGTTATTACTTACATTACACTGTTTTGGTGTAAATGCTCACATCCACCTGTTCCTTTACATGTATAGAGAGCACTTGGTGTGCAAATTATCTGTACATCCTTAGATTGGTCAGATTCTTTGGTGTCTATTTATCACCTGAGTGTATAGAACATTTTTCTCTAAACACTTTTTTTCCTCCAGGTTATAACAATTGAAAAAGAGCGCTATATAGTTGGTGAAGCTTTGTTTCAACCAAGTATCTTGGGCTTGGAAGATTATGGTATTGTCCACCAGCTAATTACTAGTGTTTCAGACGTCGCATCGGAGTACCAAAAGCAACTGCTTGAGAACACTATGCTATGTGGTGGCACTGTATCTATGACTGGTTAGTTATTGCTATCCTCTGCAAGATGCGTTTTTATTTGTTGGAACTCTTGGGTTTGTCAATCTTATATTCTACATGGAAAATTCATGCCTATATTAAGTATAAATACTACTAGTAACCTGCTAGGCTTACTGTTTGTGGATGGTAATATATGCTTCCCCGTGACACATGGCATCATTAAAAAAGAAAAACTACATTCTGCATGGCACAATTATTAAAGTTCGATCGCTGTATGATTGATTGTCTGAATGGTAGTGGCATATGACCTATGCAGCAACGGTCTAGTTTGTTTCTATGCATATCCCAGAACTGAGGAAACGGAGCCGGTTTGGAAGTTCTCTCATTTGAGTACCCGTGGCATTGGGACCTGGGGATTTCATGTTGTTGGAAAGAAATCAGAATCTTATGTAGGACTCAGGAATATCTTGTACTCCTGTTAGTGTCCTGTGGATACGCAGATAACACAATCAACATTATGCTGAAAACGTGTGGTGGAGCATTTTGGAAGAGCTGTGGCTAGTAATGCTGGTTATAGCCATTGTTTTTAAAAGCAAGTACAATAATGGGATTATAGCCCGCATCCATGGCATTTTTGCCCATGTGGAGAGGGACATGAAAAAAATTGGAGTGGGCTCTCATGCAAGAGCCTAACTATATGCGTCCTCCTAGGCAAATGCAATAAATGTGAAGAAAGAGATAGAGAGAAGTACTCTTATAGCCAGCCTTATAGCTAACCTTGTTGTATGAGTGACTATATGACATGGCAACATCATATAGCCAACAGTTGGCTATGCTATTAACCATGCTCTAAGGTGTCCTGCCTTGGATGCTTAGGCGGCAGGGCGCCTAGGCAGCGCCTTCTAATTTTCCCCTCGTTAGGCGATTAGTCGTGTCGTCGCTTAGGCTTCAAGGCAGTGGGTTCTCGCCTTAGGATGCCTTACCGACATCAACAAGCAGGTATTGTATTTCAGCAGTTCAGATAATCATTACTTGCAGGCTTCATTTTTATTTTCATTGCTTCCTTGCTTATGCTCATGTTGATCATAACCGAAGTTCATAGCGGATAACTAACCCTTTTTTTTTGCTCACTTTTCTCGAAGGTTTCGAGGACAGGTTTCAGAGAGAAGCGAATCTGTCAGCTTCCGCGATCCGCCCGACTCTTGTGAAGGTAAACCCCCTCCGTCATCTCCCTAAACTGCGGCGCGGCATTCCCAGTTACTAACCCGGCCTCAACCTGCGTTCCTCCGTCCAGGCCCCGGAGTACATGCCGGAGGACCTGGCGCGGCACTCGGCGTGGCTGGGCGGCGCGATCCTGGCCAAGGTGGTCTTCCCCCAGAACCAGCACGTGACCAAGGGCGACTACGACGAGACGGGCCCGTCCATCGTCCACAAGAAGTGCTTCTGACCGACTGAGAACCAGCACTTCACTCGAGTCACAGGATGCTCGTGCGTCACACCGTACGCGTACGTGTTGGCAACTGATAAATGATGTGTGTAGGGGCCAGCGGCACTGGCACCGGCCCTTCCTCCTCTGATGCTGGGCGCCTCTGAGAGCCATTCATGGCCTCTGGCTCTGCCTCTGGTTTGGATGTGTCATTGCTGCTAGCTTGGCTAGCTAGATTATGGAGTAGCTAGCTAGCTATTCAGATTGCCGTCTATTTTTTACTAGGAGTGCTAGCCCATTGTACCTGTGTCGTACCAGATGAAATTTGTTCGCGGGATGTGCATCGCGCTGCTCTCTCTCTTTCTCTCTCACGCTGCGTTGTGCTGTTTTAGCCCGTTGGACGAAGGCTACGAAAATGTTACGAACGTTCTCTTCTCTGTGTAGCAGTAGCATGGGTCTGTCGTGCGCACGCTCACCGAGTTGTGGACGCTGGCGGCAAGAAGAGCAGGGCTTCTCTGGCCGTCCAGCCTCCAGTCTCTCTCTGCGCCGTGGAGAAGTTGGTTGAAATTGATGTCGAGGACCGGTCCACATACGAGTTGGTAGGAAAATTGATGGTGACGTACATACATACATACCGTCCGGCCCCCGGACATCCCCTGCCATCGCCAATCTCCAGTTAATGGTTCCTACAGTATCCCGCTCGGACAGGCCCTTCCTGCGACATCCATCCAACGGGAAGGGGCCAAACTTCCTCCACAGTGCTCGCCGTCGCCGGCCCGCTTCGTGTCAGCACGCGATTCACTCAATCCATTCACTCGCTCACTCAATCGATTCCCAGTTTCATTTCAAGGATTCATTCAGTTTTACCACCACGAGGTAGCACAGCGCAATGCACGGCCTCATTCAATCAGCCGGTACCCCACCCGCCTGCGAGGCTGTCCAACCATAGAAAGGAAAAGGCTAGCACTGTGCGAACCTCCATAATGAGCAGCCCCTGATGCCGTCCGCCCGTCCGACGACGATGAGGCTCCGACAGCGACATGACACGCCGCCATGCCTGTCCAGCAGGATCTTGGTCGAGAGGGTTTTGCATTGCATGCACCAACAGTGGGGTGCGGTGGGGTGCCCGATCTGGGGCGCCCAACAAAAGCTGCTCGCGGTCGTCTAAGCCGAATAATTGGCTTTCGGGTTGTATAATGCGCTTGCGGATTAGATTAGGGCCCGTGTGGTGGTGTGTGCGGCCAATGGAAGTTGTCCATCTTGTCTCTGGTGGTGGTGGGAGCCGTATGTTTTATTAGGAGAGGGGGGCGGCTAAGAATGCCCGTCATGTGGGTTTCGCCCTGTCAAACAGACCCGTCTTAGTCCTTGTCGGGCTAAGTAACAGGACGGCGCTGCTGCCAGCATACGTTACACTTACACGATGGATCTTTGCTAACAAACACTTGATACGGCGAACACACCGTTTTTTTTTCTTTCAAAATTGCAGCATTCATGCATTCATGAAGGAAAAAAGAGTTGTGCAAACCGGGCGAAAATCAGAGCCCAGTTGATTATAGAAAGCAGGGCGAAAACCCTATACAGGACAACCCACTCCGGAGCCTTTGCTCCGACTCACAGACACAAACATCAAACACGTCGACCCCAAGGCCGAGCACCAGGCGAGCCACAGGTTCCTTCACCCAAGCAACCCCGAGGTGAAACCCTACACCCAAATCCGAAGACGCCGCTCCGACATCCAACGCCAACCCCAAGGCCGCGCACTAGGCGAGCTGTCGGTTCCGTCACCCAAGCAACTCCGAGCTGAAACCCTACAACCAAATCCAAAGGCGCCGCTTCGACATCCACGCCGACCCCAAGGCCGCGCACCAGGCGAGCTGCCGGTTCTGTCACCCGAGCAACTTGGAGCTGAAACCCTACAACCAAATCCAAAGACGCCGCTCCGACATCCACGCCGACCCCAAGGTCGCGCACCAGGCGAGCCATCGGTTCCGTCACCCGAGCAACTTGGAGTTGACACCCTACAACCAAATCCAAAGCCGTCGCTCCGACATCCACACCGACCCTAAGGTTGCACACTAGGAAAGACGCCTTCTTTGTCGTCCTAGCAAGCATAGCCAACACCATACAACCATCTCTGGAGTCGCCGCTCCGACCTACAGACGAAAACAACACACACTCCGACCCCGAGGCTGCGTACTAGGTGAGCCGCCTGCTTCGTCACCCAAGCAACCGGAGCCGACACGCAACGACATTATCTGAAGCTGGAGCTCCGACATCCACACGAGCCTCGAGGTCGCACACTAGGCTGGCCAACAACACTGCCACCCAAGTGACCAATGCCGACACCCTTCCACGATGACGACATCAGGATCACCGCTCCGCACTAGCCCTGAGGTCGCACACCACCCAAGCCGATGGCTCCTAGGCCAAGATCACTCCAGAATGATGCCTCCAAGAAGGACCGCGACACCAGTGCGCCGCCATCATCCACTCTAGGAACCTGAAACAAGGGTTTCCCCCGGAGTACGAGAGAGGAGGGCGTACGCCCTCGGACAAGAAGATTGTAGGATCGAAAGTATGTCTAGAGGGGAGGGGTTGATTAGACTACTTGACCAAATAAAAACTTATCATTTTCCCAATTTAGTTGTAGGCAAGTTTTAGCAATTCTACGAAGTCAAGCAACACGCTACACATGCAAGTCTAAGAGTTATGCAGCAGAAAGTAAAGACTTTGCATATGAACATAAAGGCTGGATTGAAGAAATTAAACGCAATGAAGACACGGTGATTTTTGGTGTGGTTCCGATAGGTGGTGCTATCGTACGTCCACGTTGATGGAGACTTCAAACCGCGAAAGGTAACGGTTACAAGAGTCCATGGAGGGCTCCACCCACGAAGGATAACAGTTGCACGAGTCCACGGAGGGCTCCACCCATGAAGGGTCCACGAAGAAGCAACCTTGTCCATTCCACCATGGCTTACATCCACGAAGGACTAGCCGGACTCGGGGTAGATCTTCACGAAGTAGCTGATCTCCTCGCCCTTACAAACTCCTTGGTTCAACTCGACAAGATCTTGGAGGCTCCCAAGTGACACCTAACAAATCTAGGAGACACCATTGACCAAAAGGTAATAGATGTTGTTGTTGATGATGAACTCCTTGCTCTTGTGCTTTAAAAGTTAGTCTCCTCAACACTCAATCACTTTATCACATATTTGACTTGGGCAGGAGAAGGATTGGAGTGGAAAGCAACTTGGGGAGGGTAGAAATCAAGGTTCAAATGGTTGGATTGAAATGCCTTGATCTCAACACATGAGTAGGTGGTTCTCTCTTAGAAAATGAAAGGTGGAAGTGTAGTTTCATTCTGATGGCCCTCTCATAGAGAAAGTGGGGGTGGAGGGGTATATATAGTTGTTGGTGCAATATCTGCCCTCCCGTGTTTTCGAGATTGTTGACAGAAACATGCATGGACTGATTTGTTTGCTAGTGCACACAGAGAGAAATCGTCCATGCAGAACCGAAGAGAATGTTGTCTCCGATGCCATGTTCGAGGAACTTCATCGAAGAATATCTGTGTTGCAGAGAAGATTGAGCTACATCTACTGAAGACATGTAGGCGAGAATATTGTTGTGAAGGAGCTAACCCCTCTAAAAGTTTATTGTTGATGTGAAGCAACCAGTTCGGTGGTTCAGTACGAAGAAGATTGGATGCAGCGAATGGAAGTCGAAGACAAAGTGAAGACGTAGTATTCATTTCGTTGTTATTCTTTCATTCATTTGAGTTATAGGACCTCCGTACTATTAAGATGGGTATAGGTTCTCGAAGCTTAGATCCGTTGTGATGCTTAGCCCTAAACCTATGCAAGACTGAGAGAAATCTCTTTATCTTTCGAAAGGTTACCTGCCAACAGTGGACGTTGTTCCTCGTGCTACAGGATATATCTTTCGAACTAAGGAGTTAGCATTACTTGCCCCACAAGGAATGTTACCATTGCACTCAATTTCTGACCGTTGGACTCATGTCGTTCGACCATTTGGTATTTTTCCTTCAGGGAAGGCTGCGGCTATAAATAGCCACCCCACTCCAACGTTACCCATTGGCTGCTCCACTTAAGATTTCTGAGAAGATTGATTGAGAATCCCCACTCCAAGTGATTTGAGTTTAAGGTCCATCGAGAGAAAAATCAAGAGCCCAAAACTTAGACAGTGGTTGAGCATCACAATAGTTTTGAGTTAGAGTTCTTGTACCTATTACTCTTGAGAGCTACGCACTCTCTAGACGGATAGGTGTCGGCTCGAGTGTTGAAGAGTTGTTATCCTCACCGAGAAAGATCTTCAACAACCAAGAGTCATTGTGGTTCGCGAAGAGGTCTATCGAGGTTTGGAGATCGCCAACAAGTATCTACCACGAGTGAAATCAACTGGACTCAGATCAGACCCGAGTTGAAGGAGATAGGGCGAAGAGAGTTTATCTTCTGTGTTAAATCACAACCCCTCCAACCAGACGTAGTCCTTTGGCAGAAGGGAGAACTGGTCCACCAAATCCATCTGTCGCCATCGTGCACCACTGGTTCATTCTACTTTACTGCTTATCTTCAGCAGTTTATTTTTCGTGCTCTGTGATGATAGATTATCTGATCAATCATTGTATGTTGCATATCATTCTTTTCTGTCCTCTCCGTCCATCTCGTATGTTATAGTTCGTTGCACATCTTGTTGCATTCTCATCATTCTGTTTAGACGCCCCAGTCGTATAATCTACTTGTTGTACTTATCCTTTTAGACTCGTGTGCTTTCTCTGCTTCAATTTCATTCACCCAGTCTCCCCTTTTTGTGTGCTTTTCTTTCGTAGTTCTTATCCTGTTTTCATCCATGCCACTGCATCTGTTCGCATATTGCATAACCATCATTATTGTCAAACCTATGATATCAGATGCTCAGACTATTATTGCTTCCTTCTTTGTTAAATATGTTCCTCTCTAGTGTGCTTGATTAAGTTCTTTTCTACCGAACCTTATTTATGCTGTTGTGTTTGGGATCAGTTCAAAACATTCGCAAGAATTTTTGAGTCTCCCATTCACCCCCTCTGGTCGATATACTCTTGGTCCTAACAATTGGTATGAGAGTAGGTACTCCCTGTCTCTGTTTATTAAAGGTCTAACAACATTGGAGTTTTGAGTATGTTGTATGCAGGTAGATCCCCACACTTTGAAAGATTTCCTATCTTCGATGGAAATGACTATATCTACTGGAAAGAGAGAATGAGAATCAGACTTCAAGACATCAACATAGAACTGTGGTAGATTGTGGAAAATGGATATACCATTCAGCACCCTGATGCTCCAAATTCTGTTGACAAAGCTATGTTGCAGTTGAATGAACAAGCAAAGGATATCATCTGCGAAAGTATCTCGAAGGACATTTTCATTCTGTTCCAAAAGCTTGACACTGCAAAGCAACTTTGGGATGCTATAAAAAATGCTCATGAAGAATTCATTTCCAGAACAGATCCTCACACTCAAATGCTTCGTGCAATGTTTGCTGGTTTCAGAAGTCTTCATAAGGAAAGTGCTATGGAACTCACTGTTCGGTTGACCAATATTGTTAAAAGACTTCATCAACGTGGAGTAAGAGATATCACCGATAAAGATGTGGTCAATAGGCTACTGAGTGCTCTTGATGCAACATTTGATCTAATAGTAACTGAAATCAAGCAAATACCAGACTTTGAAGAACTTCACTACATCGAGGTCATGACACTATTGTCTATTCATGAAGAAAAGTGGAACTTGAAAATGGAGATCAAGAATCTTCTTCGGAAAGTGAAGGGGAAATTCTTTCACACTATGACAGTTCACAAGAAGAGGATGTCAAGAATCAACACAATATCACAAGAGAACTAGAAATGCTCACTGAAAGGCTAAGTGATCTCAGGAGATAGAATCTGTGTCTCACAAATGATGACGAACTTGATTTTCCTGAATCTTCGAGAAAATTACGTCCGAAAGAAATGAAGTGCTCCAAGTGCAAACAATTCGGTCACCTCATAGCAGACTCTCCTTGCTGGGATAGAAAACCAAGCAACAGATGGATGTACCTTCACGGAAATGGATTCACCCGAATGGATCATCACACTAAGCTCTCAAAGAATAATGAATCTTCATCATCCTCTTCGACGACACCAGTCATTGACGTACAAACCAGAGCAACCATCAAATTTAACTTGAAGAAAATATCACAGCTGAATAGAGTATGTGCTAAAATGAAAATATAATCTGATGATGAGACATCCAAATCAGAATCAGAAGATGACAAGCTTCACAGAAAGATAAGAAGAAGAAATTCTTTCGTAGCCTATGAATCATCAGACAAATCACTCGAATCAGACATTGATGACGATGCTTCAAGTGATCATGAACCAAACGCATTCTGTCTCATGGCAAAGACCTATAAGGATCAAGTATTAGCAAAACACCAGAAATCTATGAACGAATATTCTCCTGAATATATTGCCTATGCTAAACTGGTTAAGATTGCAAAATCTCATCAAGATGAGCTTGAACAACTTGAGAAAAATCTTAGGAAAACCGAAGGATTACTGGTCGAAGAGATGGAGAAGAATCAAATGTTGATCGAAGAGCATGATGCTTTTTCTTCAACTATTGATGATCTTTCCAACCGATATGATTCCCTTATAGATGACTACGAGAGTTTATCAGATGAACTCCTTAACAGGAATCAAGAAATCGAGTCACTGAAAGAGTCTCATAACATGCTTACAAAAGAAAAAGCTTCTCTCTTCGCCGAGCAATCCAAATGTCTTCCTGATGATTTTGCGCCTCCTTGCTTAAAATGCCTAGAACTCAGCCATGCTGAAACATCTAATGCTGACATCGAGAATATTGCAACGATTACGAATGATATTTCTAACCCCTCTTTCAAGGAATTTTTTGCTATCTCTAGACAGGAATGCTAAAGAGCCTCAAAGGGCATCAAACTCTTTGTGATGTGCTCAAGAAGTCAATACTACACAAAACCCCCTCAAAGGAAGGATTGGGTTTTGAGAGAAAAACTCAATGTTGATGGAACCTATTGGACTCCCGAGCAATATCCTTGAACGAGTTGGGTTCTTGCTAAAAGTAAAACTCTCAAACTCGCAATTCCATCTAGTTATGAGACTTCCATTTCTGTTGTTTTTAACGAGTTTGATGACACAAACTACATATTCTTCAAACAATAGAATGGTAAGGTTTTCGCTCGGTATGCTGGGACTAACTACAGGTCTGGTTCACCCAAGAACCAAATCTGGGTGAAGAAGTGGATCATTGAAAATTTATCTATCACTGCTAACTTGAATATGCAGAGTAATTCTCTTCGAGGAAATGATTATCACTCGCAGATTGGCACTGAAATTTCCATGAATGGATATCTGTCAAACCTTCGACAGAAGGAGTACATGCGTACTTCCTCGAATCATTATATTCATGTCTCTAGAAACAATTTCAATGCATATTCATATGATTACTCTCGATATGCCATTAGTAGAAAAGGGGGCATCAGTCCCGGTTCGTAAGGGCCTTTAGTCCCGGTTCTTGAACCGGGACTAAAGGGTCGTTACTAATGCCTCCCCCCTTTAGTCCCGGTTCTAACACGAACCGGGACAGATGTGCCTCCACGTGGCCGGTGCGTCGAGCCCAGGCAGGAGGGCCTTTGGTCCCGGATGGTGGCACCAACCGGGACCAAAAGGCATCCACGCGTCAGCATTTCAGTGGCCGTGGTTTTTGTTTTTTTTGAAGGGGGGGGGGTTGGGGGTTTTGGGGGGTTAATTTAGGTGTTTAATATATTGTGTTAGCTAGCTAATTAATAGAGAGAAGTGTCCTCTCTTATGTCCATGCTTGGTCGACGCTACGTACTGTACATAGAGAGGCCCTCGACACGCTAGCTAGTAAGAAAATGAAGTGAACCATTAAGTACAGAAGTTCTTCATGCATACCGAGAGAAGTGATCGATCAACCTCTCCTTCTCCGAGAGATTGGTCGAACAACAAGTTTTCGTATTATCTATCCGACGCTACTGGCTACATACATATACAATATGTAAAATCTCTTACAATCCCCTAGCAATTGAAATCAATTTCCACATGATATTCTCCGGCTTTATTGATGATGTGGTCAAGAAAGAATCCCGCCAATTCCTCTTGAATTGCTTTCATGTGATCTTGTTCTAGGAGTTCATCCCGCATCTGCCATATACAGGACAACCCACTCCGGAGCCTTTGCTCCGACTCACAGACACAAACATCAAACACGTCGACCCCAAGGCTGCGCACCAGGCGAGCCAGAGGTTCCGTCACCCAAGCAACCCCGAGGTGAAACCCTACAACCAAATCCGAAGACGCCGCTCCGACATCCAACGCTAACCCCAAGGCCGCGCACTAGGTGAGCTGCCGGTTCCGTCACCCAAGCAACTTGGAGCCAAAACCCTACAACCAAATCCAAAGGCGCCGCTTCAACATCCACGCCGACCCCAAGGCCGCGCACCAGGCGAGCTGCCGGTTCCTTCACCCGAGCAACTTGGAGCT
>NC_041389.1:614311233-614322610 GCF_002162155.2 Triticum dicoccoides
GTTCCGTCACCCGAGCAACTTGGAGCTGAAACTCTACAACCAAATCCAAAGACGCCGCTCCGACATCCACGCCGACCCCAAGGCCGCGCACCAGGCAAGCCATTGGTTCTGTCACCCGAGCAACTTGGAGCTGAAACCCTACAACCAAATCCAAAGACGCCGCTCTGACATCCACGCCGACCCCAAGGTCGCGCACCAGGCGAGCCATCGGTTCCGTCACCCGAGCAACTTGGAGTTGACACCCTATAACCAAATCCAAAGCCGTCGCTCCGACATCCACACTGACCCTAAGGTTGCACACTAGGCAAGACGCCTTCTTTGTCGTCCTAGCAAGCATAGCCAACACCATACAACCAACCTTGGAGTCGCTGCTCCGAACTACAGACGAAAACAACACACACTCCGACCCCGAGGCTGCGTACTAGGTGAGCCGCCTGCTTCGTCACCCGAGCAACCGGAGCCGACACATAACAACATTATCTGAAGCCGGAGCTCTAACATCCACACGAGCCTCGAGGCCGCACACTAGGCTGGTCAACAACACTGCCACCCAAGTGACCAATGCCGACACCCTTCCACGATGACGACATCAGGATCACCGCTCTGCACTAGCGCTGAGGTCGCACACCACCCAAGCCGATGGATCCTAGGCCAAGATCACTCCAGAATGATGCCTCCAAGAAGGACCACGACACCAGTGCGCCGCCATCATCCATTCCAGGAACCTGAAACAAGGGTTTCCCTCGGAGTACGAGAGAGGAGGGCGTACGCCCTCGGAGAAGAAGACTGTAGGATCGAAAGTATGTCTAAAAGGGAGGGGTTGATTAGACCAATTGACCAAATAAAAACTTATCCTTTTCCCAATTTAGTTGCAGACAAGTTTTAGCAATTCTACGAAGTCAAGCAACACGCTACACATGCAAGTCTAAGAGTTATGCAGCAGAAAGTAAAGACTTTGCATATGAACATAAATGCTGGATTGAAGAAATCAAATGCAATGAAGACACGGTAATTTTTGGTGTGGTTACGATAGGTGGTGCTATCGTACGTCCACGTTGATGGAGACTTCAAACCACGAAAGGTAACAGTTACAAGAGTCCACGGAGGGCTCCACCCACAAAGGATAACGGTTGCACGAGTCCACGGAGGGCTCCACCCATGAAGAGTCCACGAAGAAGCAACCTTGTCCATTCCACCATGGCTTACATCCACGAAGGACTAGCCGGACTCGGGGTAGATCTTCACGAAGTAGCCGATCTCCTTGCCCTTACAAACTCCTTGGTTCAACTCCACAAGATCTTGGAGGCTCCCAAGTGACACCTAACAAATCTAGGAGACACCACTATCCAAAAGGTAATAGATGTTGTTGTTGATGATGAACTCCTTGCTCTTGTGCTTTAAAAGTTAGTCTCCTCAACACTCAATCACTTTATCACAGATTTGACTTGGGTAGGAGAAGGATTGGAGTGGAAAGCAACTTGGGGAGGGTAGAAATCAAGGTTCAAATGGTTGGATTGAAATGCCTTGATCTCAACACATGAGTAGGTGGTTCTCTCTTAGAAAATGAAAGGTGGAAGTGTAGTTTCATTCTGATGGCCCTCTCATAGAGAAAGTGGGGGTGGAGGGGTATATATAGTTGTTGGTGCAATATCTGCCCTCCCGTGTTTTCGAGATTGTTGACAGAAACATGCATGGACTGATTTGTTTGCTAGTGCACACAGAGAGAAATAGTCCATGCAGAACCGAAGAGAATGTTGTCTCCGATGCCATGTTCGAGGAACTTCATCGAAGAATATCTGTGTTGCAGAGAAGATCGAGCTACATCTACGGAAGACATGTAGGCGAGAATATTGTTGTGAAGGAGCTAACCCCTCTAAAAGTTTATTGTTGATGTGAAGCAACCAGTTCGGTGGTTCAGTACGAAGAAGATTGGCTGCAGCGAATGGAAGTCGAAGACAAAGTGAAGACGTAGTATTCATTTTGTTGTTATTCTTTCATTCATTTGAGTTATAGGACCTCCGTACTATTAAGATGGGTATAGGTTCTCAAAGCTTAGATCCGTTGTGATGCTTAGCCCTAAACCTATGCAAGACTGAGAGAAATCTCTTTATCTTTCGAAAGGTTACTTGCCAGCAGTGGACGTTGTTCCTCATGCTGTAGGATATATCTTTCAAACTAAGGAGTTAGCATTACTTGCCCCACAAGGAATGTTACCATTGTACTCAATTTCTGACCATTGGACTCATGTCGTTCGACCATTTGTTGTTTTTCCTTGAGGGAAGGTTGCGGCTATAAATAGCCACCCCACTCCAACATTACCCATTGGCTGCTCCGCTTAAGATTTCTGAGAAGATTTATTGAGAATCCCCACTCCAAGTGATTTGAGTTTAAGGTCCATCGAGAGAAAAATCAAGAGCCCGAAACTTAGACAGTGGTTGAGCATCACAATAGTTTTGAGTTAGAGTTCTTGTACCTATTACTCTTGAGAGCTACGTACTCTCTAGACGGATAGGTGTCGGCTCGAGTGTTGAAGAGTTGTTGTCCTCACGGAGAAAGATCTTCAACAACCAAGAGTCATTGTGGTTCGCGAAGAGGTCTGCCGAGGTTTGGAGATCGCCAACAAGTATCTACCATGAGTGAAATCAACTGGAGTCAGATCAGCTCCGAGTTGAAGGAGATAGGGCGAAGAGAGTTTATCTTCTGTGTTAAATCACAACCCCTCCAACCAGACGTAGTCCTTTGGCAGAAGGGCGAACTGGTCTACCAAATCCATCTGTCGCCATTGAGCACCACTGGTTCATTCTACTTTACTGCTTATCTTCAGCAGTTTATCTTTCGTGCTCTGTGATGATAGTTTATCCGATCAATCATTGTTTGTTGCATATTATTCGTTTCTGTCCTCTCCGTCATTCTCGTCTGTTATAGTTCGTTGCACATCTTGTTGCATTCTCACCATTCTGTTTAGATGTCCCAGTCGTATAATCTACTTGTTGCACTTATCCTTTTAGACTCGTGTGCTTTCTCTGCTTCAAGTTCATTCACCCAGTCTCCCCTTTTTGTGTGCTTTTCTTTCGTAGTTCTTATCCTGTTTTCATTCGTGCCACTGCATCTGTTTGCATATTGCATAACCATCATTATTGTCAAACCTATGATATCATATGCTCGGACTACTATTGCTTCCTTCTTTGTTAAATATGTTCCTCTCTAGTGTGCTTGATTAAGTTCTTTTCTACCGATTCTTCTTTATGCTGTTGTGTTTGGGATCAGTTCAAAACATTTGCAAGAATTTTTGAGTCTCCCATTCACCCCCTCTGGTCGATATACTCTTGGTCCTAACAATTGGTATGAGAGTAGGTACTCCCTGTCTCTGTTTATTAAAGGTCTAACAACATTGGAGTTTTGAGTATGTTGTATGCAGGTAGATCCTCGCACTTTGAAAGATTTCCTATCTTCGATGGAAATGACTATATCTACTGGAAAGAGAGAATGAGAATCAGACTTCAAGCCATCAACATAGAACTGTGGTAGATTGTGGAAAATGGATATACCATTCAGCACCCTGATGCTCCAAATTCTGTTGACAAAGCTATGCTGCAGTTGAATGCACAAGCAAAGGATATCATCTACGAAAGTATCTCGAAGGACATTTTCATTCTGTTCCAAAAGCTTGACACTGCAAAGCAACTTTGGGATGCTATCAAAAATGCTCATGAAGAATTCATTTCCAGAACAGATCCTCATACTCAAATGCTTCGTGCATTGTTTGATGGTTTCAGAAGTCTTCATAAGGAAAGTTCTATGGAACTCACTGTTCGGTTGACCAATATTGTTAAAAGACTTCATCAACGTGGAGTAAGAGATATCACCGATAAAGATGTGGCCAATAGGCTACTGAGTGCTCTTGATGCAACATTTGATCTAATAGTAACTGAAATCAAGCAAATACCAGACTTTGAAGAACTTCACTACATCGAGGTCATGACACTATTGTCTATTCATGAAGAAAAGTGGAACTTGAAAATGGAGATCAAGAATCTTCTTCGGAAAGTGAAGGGGAAATTCTTTCACACTATGACAGTTCACAAGAAGAGGATGTCAAGAATCAACACAATATCACAAGAGAACTAGAAATGCTCACTGAAAGGCTAAGTGATCTCAGGAGATAGAATATGTGTCTCACAAATGATGACGAACTTGATTTTCCTGAATCTTCGAGAAACTTACGTCCGAAAGAAATGAAGTTCTCCAAGTGCAAACAATTCGGTCACCTCATAGCAGACTGTCCTTGCTGGGATAGAAAACCAAGCAACAGATGGATGTACCTTCACGGAAATGGATTCACCCGAATGGATCGTCACACTAAGCTCTCAAAGAATAATGAATCTTCATCATCCTCTTCGACGACACCAGTCATTGACGTACAAACCAGAGCGACCATCGAATTTAACTTGAAGAAAATATCATAGCTGAATAGAGTATGTGCTAAAATGAAAATATAATCTGAAGATGAGACATCCAAATCAGAATCAGAAGATGATAAGCTTCACAGAAAGATAGGAAGAAGCAATTCTTTCGTAGCCTATGAATCATCAGACAAATCACTCGAATCAGACATTGATGACGATGCTTCAAGTGATCATGAACCAAACCCATTCTGTCTCATGGCAAAGACCTATAAGGATCAGGTATTAGCAAAACACCAGAAATCTATGAACGAATATTCTCCTGAATATATTGCCTATGCTAAACTGGTTAAGATTGCAAAATCTCATCAAGATGAGCTTGAACAACTTGAGAAAAATCTTAGGAAAACCGAAGGATTACTGGTCGAAGAGATGGAGAAGAATCAAATGTTGATCGAAGAGCATGATGCTTTTTCTTCAACTATTGATGATCTTTCCAACCGATATGATTCCCTTATAGATGACTACGAGAGTTTATCAGATGAACTCCTTAACAGGAATCAAGAAATCGAGTCACTGAAAGAGTCTCATAACATGCTTACAAAATAAAAAGCTTCTCTCTTCACCGAGCAATCCAAATGTCTTCCTGATGATTTTGCGCCTCCTTGCTTAAAATGCCTAGAACTCAGCCATGCTGAAACATCTAATGCTGACATCGAGAATATTGCAATGATTACGAATGATATTTCTAACCCCTCTTTCGAGGAATTTGTTGCTATCTCTAGACAGGAATGCTAAAGAGCCTCAAAGGGCATCAAACTCTTTGTGATGTGCTCAAGAAGTCAATACTACACAAAACCCCCTCAAAGGAAGGATTGGGTTTTAAGAGAAAAACTCAATGTTGATGGAACCTATTGGACTCCCGAGCAATATCCTTGAACGAGTTGGGTTCTTGCTAAAAGTAAAATTCTCAAACTCGCAATTCCATCTGGTTATGAGACTTCCATTTCTGTTGTTTTTAACGAGTTTGATGACACAAACTACATATTCTTCAAACAATAGAATGGTAAGGTTTTCACTCGGTATGCTGGGACTAACTACAGGTCTGGTTCACCCAAGAACCAAATCTGGGTGAAGAAGTGAATCATTGAAAATTTATCTGTCACTGCTAACTTGAATATGCAGAGTAATTCTCTTCGAGGAAATGATTATCACTCGCAGATTGGCACTGAAATTTCCATGAATGGATATCCGTCAAACCTTCGACAGAAGGAGTACATGCGTACTTCCTCGAATCATTATATTCATGTCTCAAGAAACAATTTCAATGCATATTCATATGATTACTCTCGATATGCCACTAGTAGAAAAGGGGGCATCAGTCCCGGTTCGTAAGGGCCTTTAGTCCCGGTTCTTGAACCGGGACTAAAGGGTCGTTACTAATGCCTCCCCCCTTTAGTCCCGGTTCTAACACGAACCGGGACAGATGTGCCTCCACGTGGCCGGTGCGCCGAGCCCAGGCAGGAGGGCCTTTGGTCCCGGTTGGTGGCACCAACCGGGACCAAAAGGCATCCACGCGTCAGCATTTCAGTGGCCGTGGTTTTTGTTTTTTTGAAAGGAGGGGGGTGGGGGTTTTGGGGGGTTAATTAGGTGTTTAATATATTGTGTTAGCTAGCTAATTAATAGAGAGAAGTGTCCTCTCTTATGTCCGTGCTTGGTTGACACTACGTACTGTACATAGAGAGGCCCTCGACACGCTAGCTAGTAAGAAAATGAAGGGAACCATTAAGTACAAAAGTTTGTCATGGATACCGAGAGAAGTGATCGATCGACCTCTCCTTCTCCGAGAGATTGGTCGAACAACAAGTTTTCGTATTATCTATCCGACGCTACTGGCTACATACATATACACTATGTAAAATCTCTTACAATCCCCTAGCAATTGAAATCAATCTCCACATGATATTCTCCGGCTTTATTGATGACGTGGTCAAGAAAGAATCCCGCCAATTCCTCTTGAATTGCTTTCATGCGATCTTGTTCTAGGAGTTCATCCCGCATCTGCCACGTCTAATTTGAAGAAGGGGATTAATACATATATGAATGAAACTCAACAGAAATGATGGTGTAATAAAATGAAATTGTGAATATTATTGCTTACGCACTTCATATTGTCTTTTAGAGTTGCCCCGCTTATTTTTCAAAGTCGCGTTGTAGATAAAATCGCACACGTAGTATCCACAGAAATCATTCCCTTGTTCCTGCCACAAGCACTTTACGAGAAATAGAGGTCAATCAAACTGATAATGAAGCATTGTAAATGGCATTGATGAAAGTACAACTATAGAATCAACGGGAGATGCGCGCAACTAGCTAGCTAGTAGTACTTACTTTCGGGTATGTATATCGCAGCTCCTTCGGCAGTCCCGGAACTTCTGCGGCGAACTGTTTCCAAACCCTGCAAGACAAAGAAAATAACTATTATTACTTGAGATATCAGGAAATGAACAAAAAGTTGCCGATATGGTGCGATAAATGATCGATTGAACTTACTTGTTGAGTATTTTAGTAATGTCCGCATAGGTTTGGGATCTTTTCGTCTCGAGTCTAAGACATTTACTACTCCCCGCTCAAGCTTAATCTCTAGAAGAACATAGTGGAATCTGTGCACGCATGCATAACTCATCAATTACATTACTATAACCTCGCTCGAGTAATAAGGGAAACCGAATATGCACACAACAGTAACACTCACTGGAAGTTGTAAGGAAAGAGTATTAAATCTTTGTTTTGATTTTTGATCAACGATTGCAGCAAGTTCGCCTCGGCCTCTGCGGGGTGCTTTTTAACCAGAAATTCATCTATGATATTTGTGTTAATGAACCCAATATCATACATTTCTTGTTTTTGTACTCGACGATCTTCAATCTGCATAATATAGTGAGGATAATTAATTATAAATACATGCAATGAAAGAGCCGAGCTATATATAGAGACTTAATGACAGAAATAGTACTTACAGACAGTAGCAAAAGACCATTAGTTTATCGAGGGCCTTTTGATTGAAGAACGCGAAGAACTCATCAAATGGAACAGTCAACAGATCAGTTGCAACGAGGTCGTGCTCCTCTTTAATATTTAGATACAAAGCATTCGTCCCCTCAGACTCTCTGCAGGTTTTCATGTACCAATTATGGAATCTTCGCATCATAGTTGTCAGAGATTTTTCATCTTTGACGAGAGGCTTCCCGTACTCGTATTTGTGTTCGTCCACCTCCAAGAAATCAGGAAGTTGATCGCCAGGAAGGTAATCTCCAAGATTGCCATAACTGGCCACCGTCCCCGGAGCATTAGACACATTGAGCGGGGGGCACGATTGCTTTGCTTGTTCGCCGAGCTGGGCAATTTTTTTCCCAGCTGCTCATTCTTTTAACCTTTTATCATTGACAGTACTTCCCGACCGCTCCGCTTCGAGATATGTCTGTTCAGTAATGCGCTCATAGTTGGTTCTCGGCGGAGACTTTGGTGGTTTCCTCAGGGCACCGATAGTGCACTTTGCTTTCACCGGATCTACCTTCTCCTCCGGAGGTGGATGTCTCTTTGCTTTCACCCCTTCAAAGAAGTCCTTCATGTGGGCCCGCATGATCGTCGTGTTTTCCTCCTCGGTCCTCTATCTGTATTGCCTCCCGCCTCTGCTGGCTGTACTGCTAGACGCCGGAGCAGACGGAGCGGCTGTGGCGCCTGTCTTCTTTCGTGCTTGCTTACGAGGCGGAGGAGAAGGACTACGATGCGCCGGAGCAGCCGGGGCGGCGGCGGGTCTCTTCCGCCCTTGCTGGCGAGGCGGAGAAGGAGGAAGGTGCTGGCTGCTCGGGCGCGCCAGCGCAGGCGGAGAAGGAGGCGGAGTGCCATCGCGCGTCGGAGAAGGAGGAGGCTGCTGGTTGCTCGGGCACGCCGGTGCAGGCAGAGACAGAGGCGGAGTGCCACCACGCGCCGGAGAAGGAGGAGGCTACTAGCTGCTCGGGCGCGCCGGTGCAGGCAGAGAAGGAGGCGGAGTGCCGCCACGCACCGGAGAAGGAGGCCCAGTGCCCTGATCGACACTCGCCGGAGGAGGAGGTGGTGGAGGAGGCGGAGTGACCCGACTCGCCGGAGGAGGAGGAGGAGGCGGAGGCGTCCAGTTCGGAAGGTTGATGAGCTACTTCCACCATAGGCATGGAGTCTTCAGAGCAGAACCCAGCCGAATCTCCCCTTCACCGGTAGGGTGGTCAAGCTGGAGGTCCTCAAATCCCTCCGTTATTTCATCCACCATCACCCTGGCATATCCTTCTAGAATTGGCCGGCAGTGAAAATTTGCGCCTTGTTCAGTAGGATAAACAGAGCCAACAGCCGCCTTGACCTTCAAATTCATCCATCGCGTCATAAGGTGGCAATTTTGAGCCCCCGTGATAGCATCCACGGGATAGCTGGCAGGAGCCGTCAAGACATGCTCCGGCTGAAGCATCTCGGTGGAAGCCACGCTGCTTCTCCGCTGAGATGGCGGGGTAGCTTCGGGGGAAGCTTCGGCAGGTCGTTTGTTGTGATCTGCTTCTCGTTCCTCTAGCCCCATTACCCTTTCGTGCAGCGCCCGCAGTTGGCTCTGCTCCAGTTTCTTCTTCCTCTCGTGGGTTTTGTAACCCCCTGCGTCCGGAAAACCAACCTTCCACGGAATGGAGCCTGGCGTGCCTCGTGTCCGTCCAGGGTGCTCAGGATTCCCGAGGGCCATTGTGAGCTCGTCCTTCTCCCTGTCTAGAACGAACGTCCCTTGCTGTGCTGCATGGATATACTGCCGAAGCCTTGTGACTGGTGTTTTCAGTTGCTCGTTCGTCCAACGGCACTTCCCTAATACAGGGTCCAAGGTTCCGCCAGCCCCGAAGAACCAAGTCCGGCAACGGTCTGGCCATCTCATTGTCTCCGGTTCGATCCCTTTATCAAGCAGATCATTCTCAGCCTTGGACCACTTAGGCTGGGCTTGCAGGTAGCCACCTGGCCCCGTGCGATGGTGAAACTTCTTTTTCACAACATTTTGCTTGTTTGTTGCCGACATCTTCTTACTCTTTTCCAATGTCGTGTAGGCCACAAATGCGGGCCAGTGATCTCTGATCTTCTCATATTTGCCGATGAATTCTGGTGTCTCTTCTTTGTCGACAAACTTTTTCACCTCTTTCCTCCACCTCCTGAATAGGCCTGCCATCTTCTTAAGAGCACAAGACTTGATTAATTGCTCTTTAACTGGCTTCTCCGGATCCTCCTCTGGCGGTAGGGTGAAATTTGCCTTCAGCTCAGTCCAAAGATCATCTTTCTGCATATCATTGACATAAGGCACCTGAGGGTCTCCCTCCTTAGGCTTATACCATTGGTGGATGCTGATCGGGATCTTGTCCCGAACAAGAACCCCGCACTGAGCAACAAATGCGTTCTTTGTCCGGATGGGTTCAATTGGTTCGCCGCCGCGCGCGATTGCTGTGATCTCAAACTTTTCATCTGAGCTCAACTTTTTCTTCGGGCCTCGTCTCCTTACCGAAGTTGTGCTCGATCTGGAGGGCTAGAAAAAGGAAGAAAGACAAGAGTTAATTAATATGTGTACATATACCAAAACAATGACTGCATCAATTAACTAGTCAGCACGGGCTTAACTAATATATATATACCTGGCCGGACTCGGTTCGGTCAGCGGAGCAGTCAGCACGGTCTCGTTCTTGTACCTCCATTGGGTCATCACCGGAGCCATCATGAACATAGCCCTCTTCTTGTACCGGCATTAATGGGCCGGAGCCATCATGAACATAGCCCTCTTCTTGTACCGGCATTAAAGGGCCGGAGCCATCATGAACATAGCCCTCTTCTTCACCCAGTCCTTCCTGACCAACGACGTCGTTGAAAAATGACGCAACGACATTAGTTCCTTCTGCGATTATCTCCCCCAACATCGCTTCTGTTGCTTCATCTCGGTAGTGCTCCATAGTTTCTGCAAATATTTACAACATGTCAATTATTATTCAAACATGGTACAGATGGATATATATTAGTGGCAAACATAGAACTAGCTAGCTAATCACAATAAGGAATCATGTTAGTGGCCTCGGCGCTGCTTCTCTAGGGTTTGGGGTGGCCTAGACAACACTTCATGGGTTTGGGGTGGCCTCGACACAATGCTTCAAGGGTTTGGGGTGGCCTCGACGACAACGCTCTTTTAACTTGGTAAATTTGGGTGGCCTCAAGAGAATTTGTCGGGTAGGGGCACAGCGAGAGGGGGTAGGAGACCAACATCGTTTTTTCTCTAGGGTTTGGGTGTCCACGAGAGTTTTGATCGAGCGAGAGGGCCGAGGGGGGGTATATCGACGACGACAGAGGAGAAGATCGAAGAAAAAAAAGAAGAAAAAAAGAGGAGAAGAAGAAAGGAATAGAGGAGAAGAAGAAAAAATAGAATATTTTCTATTTTTTCTTCTTCTCCTCTATTCCTTTCTTTCTATTTTTTCTTCTTCTCCTCTATTCCTTTCTTCTTCTCCTCTTCTTTTTCTTCTTTTTTCCTCTTCTTATTTTACTTTTTCCTCTACACTAACCTAAAATGTACTAACTAAAATCGATATCTACTAACAACCTAAACAAAAAATTAATACATATATTAAAAAACATATATAAACAAAAAAATGCTATGAACATTATATTCATACATAGATAGCCACATCCATTCATCATATAGCTACCACATACATATATACATTATATGTATGAAAAAATACATATATACACATATACACAAAAACAAAAACACATATATACACATACAAACACATATATACACATATATACAAATATACACAAAAAATGCATATATACACATATACACACAAAAAATGCAGGGTAAGGGCGGCGGCGCGGCGGCCGCGCAGGATAGGGCGGCGCGCGGCGGCCGCGCAGGGAAGGGGCGGCGGCGCGGC
>NC_041389.1:614323093-614324182 GCF_002162155.2 Triticum dicoccoides
ACGGGAGGGGTGCGAGACATGTGCTCACAGGGGGCGGCGGCGACGGCGAAGGCGAGCAGCCTGACGGCGTCGGTGGCGGCGGCGACGGTGAAGGCGAGTAGCCTGACGGCGTCGGTGGCGGCGGCGACGGCAAGGTGGAGCAGGGGCATCGGGCGGCGACGTCGACGAGGAGGAGCAGGGGGCGTCGGGGGAGAAGTGGGCGATTTGGTCGAAAACTGCTAAGTGCTGTATATATATCAAGAGCATTGGTCCCGGTTCATGGCACCAACCGGGACTAATACACCCTTTAGTCCCGGTTCGGGCCACCAACCGGGACCAAAGGCCTCTTTTCAGCAGCCCAAAGGGCGGGAAGCGGCAGCCTTTGGTCCCGGTTAGTGCCACCAACCAGGACTAAAGGGTGGGCATTGGTATCGGTTGTTGCCACGAACCAGGACCAATGCCCCTCTTTAGTCCCGGTTGGAGCCGCCAACTGGGACCAATGGTCGTGTGCTGGCACGGTGCGGCACGAAAGTTTAGTCCCACCTCGCTAGCTGAGAGGGGCACACAGTGGTTTATAAGGCCCACTGCCGCACCCCTCTCGAGCTCCTCTCCACTGCAGGCTTACGAGCCTACTTACTACTGCTTTGCCTGATGGGCCTACTGGGCCTCTTGCAGGCCTGAATCCTGGCCCATGGTGGGTTTCTAGTCGTATTCAAGCCGTGGGGGCCCAGTAGGAGGCACTTTTTTTGTTTTCTTTACTTATTGTTGCTATTTTTATTTTTTTCCCAGTTTTTTTGTTTTGTTTTCTGCATTATTTATTTTCTTTTGTTTTTTTGCTTTATTTTTTAATTCTTTTTGCTTTTAGTTTTAGGAAAATTATAAACTTTCTGTTAGTGCCATTAGTTCTCAAATTTGAAAACACTTTTTTTGTTTTTTTGTTTTGTTTCTTGCTTTATTTATTTTATTTTGTTTCTACTTACAACAACATACTTATTGTTGCTATTTTTATTTTTTTCTAGCTTTTTGTTTTGCTTTCTGCATTATTTATTTTCTTTTGTTTTTTGCTTTATTTTTTTAATTCTTTTTTGCTTTTAGTTTTAGAAAAATTAT
>NC_041389.1:614324362-614354505 GCF_002162155.2 Triticum dicoccoides
TTTGCTTTATTTATTTTATTTTGTTTCTACTTACAACAAAATACTTATTGTTGCTATTTTTATTTTTTTCTAGTTTTTTTGTTTTGTTTTCTGCATTATTTATTTTGTTTTGTTTTTTGCTTTATTTTTTAATTCCTTTTGCTTTTTGGTCAGCAAAATTATAAACTTTCTGTTAGTGCCATTAGTTTTAGAAAAAATATAAACTTTCTGTTAGTGCCATTAGTTTTCAAATTTGAATAGTTAAAATTTGAATTCTTTGAAATTTGTGTGAATCACAAGTTTGTGATTAACTTTACTAAAAAAATAAACATAGATGCGCCTATAGAGAAAAAAGGTCCAGACGAACCGGGACCAATGGCCCACGTGGCTGCCCTCTTGGGAGTGTTCTTGGTGAGAACATAGTTGACAAGGAGCGAACCGAGATTAGTGGTATTACGAGGGCCGAACCATAAGACATTAAAGCATTTCAAATGAACTCTGAAAAAGTTGAAAGTTGGCATGGTATCATAATTTCACGCACATAGCATGTGCATGTACACAACGGACAATGGTATCATACTCGTCTGTTACAAAGTTGGCATGGTATCATCATAGTAGTTGCGGGAGAAAGTCTTCACTTTTTCTTTGCTTGTGTCATTTGCTTATTGCGCCATAACCATGGATAATCTTCATCGTTTATCAGGATGCTGGGGTCAGCCTTGACTTTGAAGGGAGGAATTTCATGAAACTTTTCATAATCTTCAGACATGTCTGTCTTGCCCTCCACTCCCACGATGTCCCTTTTTCCTGAAAGAACTATGTGGCGCTTTGGCTCATCGTATGATGTATTCGCTTCCTTATCTTTTCTTTTTCTCGGTCTGGTAGACATGTCCTTCACATAGATAACATGTGCCACATCATTGGCTAGGACGAACGGTTCGTTTGTGTACCCAAGATTTTTCAGATCCACTGTTGTCATTCCGTACTGTGGGTCTACCTGTACCCCGCCTCCTGACAGATTGACCCATTTGCACTTAAACAAAGGAACCTTAAAATCATGTCCGTAGTCAAGTTCCCATATGTCCACTATGTAACCATAATACATGTCCTTTCCCCTCTCGGTTGTTGCATCAAAGCGGACACCGCTGTTTTGGTTGGTGCTCTTTTTATCTTGGCCAATCGTGTAAAATGTATTCCCGTTTATCTCGTATCCTTTCCAAATCGTAACAGTCGAAGATGGTCCCCTTGACAACAAGTACAACTCATCACAAACAGTGTTGTCACCTCTGAGACGTGTTTCCAACCAACTGCTGAAAGTACTGATGTGTTCACATGTAATCCAGTCGTCGCACTGCTCCTAGTGTTTGGAGCGCAGACTGTTCCTGTGTTCATCGACATACGGGGTCACCAAGGTAGAGTTCTGTAGAACTGTGTAGCGTGCTTGAGACCAAGAATATCCGTCCCTGCATATTATTGAGTCCCTTCCAAGCGTGCCTTTTCCAGTCAGTCTCCCCTTGTACCGCGATTTAGGGAGACCTATCTTCTTAAGGCCAGGAATGAAGTCAACACAAAACCCGATGACATCCTCTGTTTGATGGCCCAAGGAGATGCTTCCTTCTGGCCTAGCGCGGTTACGGACATATTTCTTTAGGACTCCCATGAACTTCTCAAAGGGGTACATATTGTGTAGAAATACGGGGCCCAGAATGACAATCTCGTCGACTAGATGAACTAGGACGTGCGTCATGATTTTGAAGAAGGATGATGGGAACACCAGCTCGAAACTGACAAGACATTGCACCACATCACTCCTTAGCCTTGGTATGATTTCTGGATCGATCACCTTCTGAGAGATTGCATTGAGGAATGCACATAGCTTCACAATGGCTAATCGGACGTTTTCCGGTAGAAGCCCCCTCAATGCAACCGGAAGCAGTTGCGTCATAATCACGTGACAGTCATGAGACTTTAGGTTCTGGAACTTTTTCTCTGCCATATTTATTATTCCCTTTATATTCGACCAGAAGCCAGTCGGGACCTTCATACTAAGCAGGCATTCAAAGAAGATTTCCTTCTCTTATTTGGTAAGAGCACAGCTAGCAGGACCTTCATACTGCTTTGGAGGCATGTCGTCTTTTTCGTGTAAACGTTGCAGGTCCTCCCGTGCCTCAGCTGTATCTTTTGTCTTTCCATACACGCCCAAGAAGCCTAGCAGGTTAACGCAAAGGTTCTTCGTCACGTGCATCACGTCAATTGAAGAGCGGACCTCTAGGTCTTTCCAGTAGGGTAGGTCCCAAAATATAGATTTCTTCTTCCACATGGGTGCATGTCCCCCAACGTCATTCAGAACATCTAGTGCACCGGGACCCTTTCCAAAGATTACGTGTAAATCATTGACCATAACAAGTACGTGATCACCGGCACGCATGGCGGGCTTCTTCCGGTGATCTGCCTCGCCTTTGAAATGCTTGCCTTTCTTTCGACATTGATGGTTGGTCGGAAGAAATCGACGATGGCCCAGGTACACATTCTTCCCGCAGCTTCCCAGGTATATACTTTCGGTGTCAAGTAAACAGCGCGTGCATGCGTGGTATCCCTTGTTTGTCTGTCCTGAAAGGTTACTGAGAGCGGGCCAATCGTTGATGGTCACGAATAGCAACGCCTTTAGGTCAAATTCCTCCTGTTTGTGCTCATCCCACGTACGTACACCATTTCCATTCCACAGGTGTAAACGTTCTTCAACTAATGGCCTTAGGTACACATCAATGTCGTTGCCGGGTTGCTTAGGGCCTTGGATGAGAACTGGCATCATAATGAACTTCCACTTCATGCACATCCAAGGAGGAAGGTTATACATACATAGCGTCATGGGCCAGGTGCTGTGATTGCTGCTCTGCTCCCCGAAAGGATTAATGCCATCCGCGCTTAAAGCAAACAATACGTTCCTTGGGTCACGTGCAAACTCAGCCCAGTACTTTCTCTTGATTTTTCTCCACTACGACCCGTCAGCGGGTGCTCTCAACTTCCCGTATTTCTTACGGTCCTCACTGTGCCATCACATCAACTTGGCATGCTCTCCGTTTCTGAACAGACGTTTCAACCGTGGTATTATAGGAGCATACCACATCAGCTTCACAGGAACCCTCTTCCTGGGGGGGGGGGGTCGCCGTCAACATCACCAGGATCATCTCGTCTGATCTTATACCGTAATGCACCGCATACTGCGCATGCGTTCAGATCCTTGTACGCACCGCGGTAGAGGATGAAGTCATTAGGGCATGCATGTATCTTCTGCACCTCCAATCCTAGAGGGCATACGACCTTCTTTGCTGCGTATGTACTGTCGGGCAATTCATTATCCTTTGGAAGCTTCTTCTTCAATATTTTCAGTAGCTTCTCAAATCCTTTGTCTGGCATAGCATTCTCTGCCTTCCACTACAACAATTCCAGTACGGTACCGAGCTTTGTGTTGCCATCTTCGCAATTGGGGTACAACCCTTTTTTGTGATCCTCTAACATGCGATCGAACTTCAGCTTCTCCTTTTGACTTTCGCATTGCGTCCTTGCATCGACAATGACCCGGCGGAGATCATCATCATTGGGCACATCGTCTGGTTTCTCTTGATCTTCAGCAGCTTCGTCCGTTGCAGCATCATCGTGCACATCGTCTGGTTCCTCTTGATGTTCAGTAGCATCACCATATTCAGGGGGCACATAGTTGTCATCGTACTCTTCTTCTTTGCCATCTTCCATCATAACCCCTATTTCTTCGTGCCTCGTCCAAACATTATAGTGTGGCATGAAACCCTTGTAAAGCAGGTGGGTGTGAAGGATTTTCCGGTCAGAGTAAGACTTCGTATTCCCACATATAGGTCATGGACAACACATAAAACCATTCTGCTTGTTTGCCTCAGCCACTTCGAGAAAATCATGCACGCCCTTAATATACTCGGAGGTGTGTCTGTTACCGTACATCCATTGCCGGTTCATCTGCGTGCATTATATATAATTAAGTGTGTCAAAAATCATTACAGAACATCATGAATAGATAACTAAGTGACCAAATTAATAGAAGTTCATTATCACATTAAAACCAAAGTACATACATAGTTCTCATCTTCAAGCGAAAATCATTACAGAACAACATAAAGCTCTGCAGAGCATCTAAATTAATTAAACCATACATTGAAACTATGTAAAACATTTCAATGCAAAAACAAATGCGATCATAATCGCAACCAAGGTAACAACTGATCCAACGGCATAATGATACCAAGCCTCGGTATGAATGGCATATTTTCTAATCTTTCTAATCTTCAAGCGCATTGCATCCATCTTGATCTTGTGATCGTCGAAGACATCCGCAACATGCAACTCCAATATCATCTTCTCCTCCTCAAATTTTCTTATTTTTTCCTTCAAGAAATTGTTTTCTTCTTCAACTAAATTTAACCTCTCGACAATAGGGTCGGTTGTAATTTCCGGTTCAACAACCTCCTAGATAAATAAAATCTATGTCACGTTTGTTGGCATAATTTTCATAAACAATAAATGAACCAATAGTTATGAAAAGATAATATATACCACATCCGAATCATAGACAGGACGAGGGCCGACGGGGGCGGATACCAAAACCATCGCACTATATAAGATGCAATAATAAAAGTAAGAAAATAATACAAGTATCTATCTAAACATACAAGTAAGAATATTTTTCCCGGTTCAAGCCACCAACCGTGACCAATGGTGGTGGGCCTGGAGCGAGGCCCATTGGTCCCGGTTCGTCCCACCAACCGGGACCAAAAGGTCCAGACGAACTGGGACCAATGGCCCACGTGGCCCGGCCGGCCCCCGGGGCTCACGAACCGGGTCCAATGCCACCATTGGTCCCGGTTCTGGATTGAACCGGGACTAATGGGCTGACCCGGCCTGGACCAATGCCCCCTTTTCTACTAGTGTGCATAGGCGAACTATAGAACTTATCAAAGGAATGTTCTTGCTCACACAAAACAAACGAGATTCTCGCTGACCACACAAGTGTGGGTTGCGAAAAAGAACTAACCCTTCTTGCAGGAACTCTCTCAGGGATTCTACTCGTTTATCCTTAGCCCTGAGATCTATATTGTTGGTGCTCGCTCCTTGTGTTTATTTGCTCACTTCTGCGTTTTTATCTTCGTTTTGCTATGTTTGTGTTTAGTCTGATGAACAAATCACTCATAGCTCTGTGTTTTGTGTTTCCTCGCTTTTGGTTGAGTGTTTTGTTTCAGACACTTTTATTCCTCTATTCTTTCTCATCCAAATCTATGTTGTCTGTCATTAGCATGCAATTTGATCTGAAGAAAATTTCTATCCGATGTCCTTTGTCGCGAAAGAAATCAACTTCGAACTTTTAATCATTTTTGGCGCTTGCCCTTCTTCAAACCTTTTGGTCTCCTGCTCTCTTCCCAAGTTTTATCGCAGATAAGGGTTGCCACGTGCCCGTGATCTCCACGATCATGATTGTGTCCATCGAATGCAGAAAGTCTCGCTTCTGTGGGCCATAGATTTTGGAGAAGATGTTCAGCTCGCCAGCTATAAATACCTCTCATAGTATCTTCTTCCTCCCTGCTCCTCCAACCCACGTACAACTCATCCCGAGCCCTTGCTCGAAGCAACTCCGCCGAGGAGCTCCGCCATGCAACTCCATTCAAACCTCGACGCCGTTGATCACGCCGATGCGGTAATCTTCCCTCCCGCACTGCCATAATTGATCTAAGATTTAACTGGTACGGTTTGTAGATTTTCCCCGTACTAGTTCTCCTCGACCTAGGGTTCATGTGTGCTCATCCGAAAGATTAGATAGTTTTTATTGTGCCTTGTATGCTCTTGATACGTCTCCAACGTATCTATAATTTTTGATTGTTCCATGTTGTTATATTATCATTCTTGGATGTTTTACAATTATTTTATAGCAACTTTATATCATTTTTTGGGACTAACCTATTGACATTGTGCCCAGTGCCAGTTGCTGTTTTTGCTCGTTTTTTACTTTGCAGAAAATCAATACCAAACGGAGTCCAAACACAGCAAAACTTTTTGGTAATTTTTTCTGGACCAGAAGACACCTGTTGGGCCAAATAAGTACTAGAGGGGGGCTCTGAGGGGAGCACAACCCACCTGGGCACACCCTGGTGGGTTGTGCCCACCTCAGCTGCCTCTGCACTGCCTCTTTGCTCTATAAATACCCCAATATTTTAGAAACCCTAGGGCAATCGACGAAAAACAATACCAGCCGCCGCAAGTTCAAGAAACCACAGATCCAATCTAGACACCATCACAGAGGGGGTCATCATCCTCATTGGTGCCTCTCCGATGATGCGTGAGTAGTTCATGATAGACCTACGGGTCTGTAGTTAGTAGCTAGATGGCTTCCTCTCTCTCGTTTGATTCTCAATACAACGGTCTCTTGGGGATCTATTTGATGGACCTCTTTTTGCGGTGTGTTTGTTGGGATCCGATTAACTTTGAGTTTATGATCCGATCTATGTTTTTATCCATGAAAGTTATTGTAGTCTTTTGATCTCTTATATGCATGATTGCTTATAATCTCGTATTTCTTCCTCGAACCTTTTGGTTTAGTTAGGCCGACTAGATCGATTTTTCTTGCCATGTGAAGAGGTGCTTTGTGATGGGTTCGATCCTACGGTGCTCAATCCGAGTGACAGAAGGGGAAATGACACATATGTATCATTGCTATTAAGGATAACAAGATGGGATCCATTCCTACATGAATATATCTTGTCTACATCATGTCATCTTTTTTCTATGAACTTAATACACTAGATGCATGCTGGATAGCGGTCGATGTGTGGAGTAATAGTAGTAGATGCAGGCAGGAGTCGGTCTACTAATCTGGACGTGATGCCTATATAATGATCATTGCCTGGATATCATCATAATTATTTGAAGTTCTATCAATTGCCCAATAGTAATTTGTTTACCCACCGTATGGTATTTTTCTCGAGAGAAGCCACTAGTGAAATCTATGGCCCTAGGGTCTATTTTCTCATCATATATTTTCAGATCTATTTTGCTATTTGCCTTTCCATTTATTTGCCACTTTTATTTTTAGATCTATATTATCAAAAACCCAAAAATACCTCGCTGAATTTATTTGCTTTTATTTGCATCTATCAATCTACTACAATTTTATCACATCCACTTGACAGTTTCTGGCACCGTTACCCGAAAGAGATTGACAACCCCTTTAACACGTCGGGTTGCAAGTATTTGTTCTTTCTGTTACATAGTGTTGCGTGGTTCTCCTACTAGTTCGACAACCTTGGTCTCATCACTGAGGGAAATACCTACCGTAGCTGTGTTGCATCATCCCTTCCTCTTTGGGGAAATACCGACGTAGTTCAAGCTGCATCAAAAGGAATTTCTAGCGCCGTTGCCGGGGAGACATCATCAACACCTACCAGGTTCCTAATCACAAATATCATCTCATTGCGATTTACATTATTTGCCATTCGCCTCTCGTTTTCATCTCCCCCACTTCACAAAATTTGCCTTTTTATTCGCCCCCTTTTTCGTTCGCCGTTTTCTTGCCAGATCTGTTTTGAGTACAATCTTGTTGCGTAGTCACGATGACTCAAGAGAACACCAAGATGTGTGATTTCTGCAATACCAACAACAATGATTTTATTAGCACTCTGATTTCTCCTCCCGCCACTAGTGCGGAGTCTTGTGATATTAATGTCGCTTTGTTGAACCTTGTTATGAAAGATCAATTTTCCGGTACTCCAAGTGAGTATGCCGCATCCCATCTTAACACATTCGTGGAATTATGCGATAAGAAAAATAAAAAAGATGTGGACAATGATATCGTGAAGTTGAAATTATTCCCGTTTTCTTTGCGACATGCAAAAAATTTGGTTTCTTATTTGCCTCACAATAGTATCGATTCTGGGGATAAGTGCAGAGATGCTTTTATTACTAAGTATTTTCCGCCCACGAAAATTATTTCCCTTAGGACAAAAATCATGAATTTTAAGCAAGTTGAGCATGAACATGTTGCGCAATCTTGGGAAAGAATGAAATTGATGCTAAGAAATTTTCCTACTCATGGTTTAAATCTTTGGATGATCATACAAAAAATTTATGCGGGATTGAATTTTGTTTCTAGAAATCTTTTAGATTCTTCCGTGGGGGGTACTTTTATGGAAATTACTTTGGGTGAAGCTACTAAATTCTTGATAATATTATGGCAAATTATTCACAATGGCATACCGAAAGAGCTCCTACTAGTAAAAAAGTTAATTCGGTTGAAGAAATAATTTTTTTGAGTGAAAATGTTGATGCTCTTATGAAATTGGTTTCTAATAGAAGTTCTCCTATTGATTTTAATGATGTGCCTTTGTCTACCTTGATTTAGCAAAATAGCGATGCCGTAGATGTGAATTTTATCTCGCGAAACAATTTCAACAACCATGCTTATAGAGGTAATTTTAATCCTAGGCCTTTTCCTATTAATTCCTTTAATACTTATGGTAATCCTACTTACAATAATAATAGGAACACCTCTAATCTTGAGAATAATATTAAAGAATTTATCAATACTCAAAAGGTTTTCAATGCTACGATGGAAGAAAAGCTGAATAAGATTGGTGATATGTCTAGAAGTATTGATAGAACTTCTGATGATGTAGAAAATCTCAAGATAAAAAATTTTCTGCCTAAGGTTGAGGAATCAATTAAAGCTTTATATGTTTCTATGGATGAAAGTAAGAAAAGAATCGCTATGCTTAGAGCTAAAAGAGAATGTTTAGAAAAAGCATTTTCTAGTGAGTGCTTTCATAAAAGTGATGAAGATCTTAAAGTGATTGGTGTTTCCTCTATTTATTCCTTGTTTAGTAAGATTAGAATTGATGATAAAGGGATTGGAGAAGATTCAACTTTAGCTAGAAGGCGTCCCGATAATTTGGAGGGTGAAAATCTTGTTGAGAAAATTGATAAAAGTGGGTTTGGAGAGGTCAAAACTTTAACTAGTGATGTACCCACTCTCTTGGATTACAAGGACTTTAATTATGATAGTTGCTCTTTGATTGATTGTATTTGCTTGTTGCAATCCATGATTAATTCACCTCATGCTTATGAACAAAATAAAGCTTTTACTAAACATATTGTTGATGCCATGATGAAAGCTTTGGAAGAAAAGTCGGAATTAGAGATCTCAATTCCTAAAAAATTACATGATGAATGGGAACCTACTATCAAAGTCAATATTCAAAATTATGAGTGTTTTGATTTATGTGACTTGGGTGCTAGTGTTTCTACAATTCCGAAATCTCTATATGATGTGCTTGGTCTTACCGATATTGAAGAATGTTTTCTTAATTTGCACTTGGCGGATTCTACCATTAAAAAGCCTATGGGAAGAATTAATGATGTTGTTATTCTTACAAATAGGAATTATGCGCCCATAGATTTTATTGTTCTTGATATTGATTGCAATCCGTCTTGTCCAATTATACTTGGCAGACTGTTTTTACGTATTATTGGTGTCGTGATTGATATGAAAGAAGGCAATATTAAATTTTAGTTTCGACTAAGTAAGGGTATGGAACACTTCCCTAGAACAATAATTAAGCCACCATATGAATCAATCATGAGGGCATCTTATGGATCCAAAACGAAAGATGACAACACTTGAATCTATGCATTATGCCTAGCCAGGGGCGTAAAACGATAGCACTTGTTGGGAGGCAACCCATTCTTTATCTTTTTGCTTTGTGTTTCTATTTCGAAATAAATATGTAAAGATGCCTCTGATTAGATGTGTTTTTATGTTTTAATTAGTGTTTGTGCCAAGCAAATCTTTGGGATCATGTTGGGTGATAGTTGATTTGATCTTGTTGGAAAACAGAAACTTTTGCGCCCAGTAAAATAATTTAATTTTATAAATCACAGAAACGTGCTTTTGCTTTGAATTATTTAGACAAGATTGATATACAAATTTCCCACATCTATACTTATACTAATTTGTGACTCCCTAGAAATTCCAATGGTAGTTAAAAAATTAGAACCGTTCATCTAGGGTGGACCCAATTATTGCAGTGTAGATTAACCGTGATCTATTACTAGAAAAACCCATATATACAGCCCAAAGAGAGGCCCATAATGCTCTCATGGTTCTATAAATAGATCACGTACAGTCTTTACCTCCACGTCTCTTCCTCCGCCAGTAAAAAAATTGCACCCCAAATCGTAATCTCTTTCTCTCTCTCACGTCTCTCTCTCTCAAGCATCTCGCTCACGCCTCTCTCCCAAGCTCTCGACGTATCTCTCTCAAGCATCTCTCTCACGTCTCCCTCCCAAGCTCTCACGTCTCTCTCAAGCCTCTCTCTCACGTCTCTCTCCCAAGCTCTCATGTCTCTCTCCCTGACTCATGTGTATCTTTGTCCCACATGGAAAACAAATCTGTGTCACAAATTGGAACAAAGAAGTTGGGCCATCAAACCCATGCGCTCACAGACAAAAAAGTTTGGGGCATGAATCCATGCACCCACGAACCTTACCATTGCGGCAATACGCAAATTGATAGGTGAAGCTACTTCGAGTGATCATCGGAGTCGCCAGCGTCAATGCATCTATGTTTGAGAGAAAGGATTTGTAGATGTTTGGCATCCTGCTCCATGTTCTAGACCCATGTATCCAACAATAGTACACAGGTAGATAGAAAGAATAGACGTACACAATAGTTTTGTATTAATGATGGATGCTTGGTTCAGCAACTAAGCATACAACCATGCATGAGATTTACTTATGACAGTATCTGTATATGCTACTGATCCATTTAATTCCATGCCTCCTATCCTACGTCTGCTTGGTTTCCTACAAAAAATAGTTCAATATCCATATGCCACATAACACACAAATTAGGACTTATACAGTGCGGCCAAGGACGAACAGACAACTTGCTGATGGTGATGCAGGATGAAGTAAGTGTTTGCAATTTGTTCTTTTAAATCGGCCATTAGTAAGTCTTATTTCTCTCTATACATAAAAATAAGTAGTAGCATTTCCATGATGAACAAGTCCTTTCAAAATGCATATCTATGATGACTATTAGTACAAGCTCAAGGACCAATGACTATTCAGTTTGCTTTAATTTGTTCTATCTTATGGCATGCCAATTCTGGACTCCAAGCTCTTGGTAGCTTGCATTTGAACAATATCATTGTGCTGGACAAGCTACAACATCAAGCATGGTTGAACGCATAATTTTGCCCGTTGTGTATGCTTGAGCTCGAGACTTCAAGGCACCCATTCTGCCTCTACCAATTTGCCAAGTAGATTTGGACTAAGGCTTCACACTGGCATATATCGCTACAACACTCTGAACCCAGCAGGTTGGTCATCCATGGTGAGCACTACTTCCGCTTGGAAGAAGATGATTGAAAATCAGCCAAGTAAGTACAAGAAAGAAATGAAATTATTCTTATTATTATCAAGTGGAAGAGTTGGCAAGAGAGGAATTGTCATGATAGTTTGGCGGTGATTAGAACCGCCCTTGATCAATGATGTCTGGCTGGCGCAAGTTTCTTAGAAAGAAAGTGAACACACTTTACCAATTGTTGTTCCAATACAATGAAAATACTTCCATGTAATATGTACGTAAACTTGCAATCAAAATTTTCATCGAAGCATATCAATATAATCTGCTTCATTGCAGGTTTTTGCCATGAAGTTTGATGTAGGCTATCTATAAGTTGTGCTTTTTTTGCACTTTGTTATGTTGGGTGTTGTTTATTCAAATTTATTTTCTGTATCATCGATTCACTCACTTGAGTACGATGCATTCTTTAGCTACTTCGTTTCCTCTTAATTAATTGGAACGATATCAAGTGTAAAACATGATATTATATGTTTGATTTTTTGCTGAAGTGAATTATTAAAAAGAGTAGACTAAAATAGGATTAAGGAAATAAATATTGTATGACATATAATTCTTTTCAATATAATACTCACTCCATATAACAAATAAGTGATGTTTTGGCCACTCACATGGCCTTCACAATGTAACATTAACCACTAATTTCTATTGTAATGTGTATATGAAAAAAGTTCTAAGATTCTAGAGATAATTTTTGAGACACATACAGTAGAAGTTACTCTGCATGATCTTCAAATCCATATATACATAGATAGACATAAGCAATGTATTCACCCACTCCACATGCTTCTAAAATGAGGCAAAAAATATGCTTAAGGTGACCAGCCATAAATTGAATGATTTTGTGATTTCTAATTCCTTTTGTTCATATATAATGGAAATAGAAACAATATAAACGTATGTTAGCATGCTATCTTGACATATGTTTTTGTACCAATTCAATTTATGGCCAGTCAGACGTCCCATAACTGATTCATAGAAATTCATTCCCTTATCAATTCGTCTCCTGATGTATGAAATCCTTTATGTTCCAATGGTACGTCAGGTCTAAGGTAATATTTTGCAACTAGCCTGTGCTAACGCACGGGTTCACGACTAGTTTTCCTAAGTTTTCAAGATTTTTGGAGTTACAGAAGTATACGAAGTTCCCTTATTACTACAAACTGTTCTGTTTTTGACAGATTCTGTTTTCCTTGTGTTGTGTGCTTGTTTTGATGAATCTATGGTTTGTATTGGAGGGTATGAGCCATAGCAAAGTTGGAATACAATATATATAATGCAAGAATAAAATATGAATGGGTTTGCAACAGTACTTAGAGTAGTGATTTGCTTTGTTATACTAACGGATCTCACAAAGGTTTGTTGAGTTTTGTGTGATTGAAGTTTTCAAGTTTTGGGTGAGATCACGATGGATGAAGGAATAAGGAGTAAGAAGAGCCTAATCTTGGGGATGCCCCATGGAATCCCAAGCCATTATCTAAAAGAGAAGCAAGCAACTAAGCTTGGGGACGAGTAGCATCCCCTTTCTTCTAACTACCATCGGTATTTTACTTGGAACTATATTTTTATTCGTCACATATCACGAGTTTTGCTTGGAGCGTCTTGTATGTTATGATTCTTTGCTTTTTATTTTGTGCCATCTATCCTTGCTGGACACACCTACTTGAGAGAGCCAAAATTATTTTGCAATGACATGTTAGAATTGCTCTCTATGCTTCATTTAAATCTTTTTGAGCTATGGAATTGCTCTAGTGCATTACTTATATCTTTTTGAGCACTGTGTGCTTTATTATTTTTGAAGAAATGATTTCATGCTTAAATTAGATTTATTTGAGAGTTAGTAAATTTTTGAAGGAATTCTCTCATGCTCCACTTAAATTATTTTGAGAGAAGAAATTTTTATGCTCATGTTCTTCACATAGAATTGTTTGAGCTATCAATAGCAACAAATGAAATTAGTCCCAAAGTGATAGATACTCAAGGGGGTTATACTAAAAACTTTCATGAAGATCATTGGACAAAATAAACTTGATTCTTTGTAATAGTTTTTCTATATGTTGATAGTGATATGTGAGCTATATTAATAAGTAATTATGTTTTAGTAAGAATACTGGTGCTGAGGTTTGTGATTCCCTATGCAAGCATGAAAGTCAATAGTTATGCAATGAAATTACATCCTACTTATGGTACATTATTCGGTGTTAGTTATGCTTAATGCTCGCTTATGTGATTTTTCGTTTCTTGGTTGGATGCTTCCCAATCTTTTGCTAGCCTTCATTGGCACTAAGTATGATCACTACGTGTGCATCCAAATCATTCAACCCAGTGTTGCCACATGAGTCCACTATACATACGTATATGCGATATTTCCGTGCCGTTCTAAGAAAATCTGTATGTGCCATCTCTAATTTCAAAATAAATTTCCTTTTTTTTGTGCTCGTACTGCTCATGAAACGGTAGGAGGTGGCCGATATTTTTCCATGCTAGATGTGTTATTCTCAAGATGAGTGTTTATTCACTTGTCCTTGCACGAGAGTACACAAAGGTATAGGGATGCCCAGTCCTGAAATGAAAAAAAATGAATTTACTTTATTTTGTCAAATAATAAATTCCTTGGAAAGTGTTGGTATGGACGGCACCCGTGGATTCGGTTAGCCGGGGAATGTGAAAGTATGGTGAAAAAAGAAATAAACTTAAATTTTTGTTTGGGAACCGCCTATGATATATCTAGCATGGAAAGTTCTGGGAACTACTTGATCATTTTCGTTGACAGGGAAAGCATGCCACCCAAAATGTTTTATATCTATCTTTTTTGCTTTGAGCTCTGGAACCTCTACAAATCCCCACTTCCCTCTACGAAGGACCTTTCTATTTACTTTATGCAATTTTATTTTTATTTGAGTCTCCATCTTCTCTTATAAAGCACCAACTAAGGGGCACTATGAACATACTTGAGCATTAGGTGTAGCTAATATACGAGTGTGTTTCATGAATGGACCAATGATTGAGCATAATGGGCTAGAGATAACTTGTTGTAGTGTTGATATTTTGAAATACATGGTTGCTTGGTGATATGCTTGAGTATTAAAATCTTCATGTCAAAACTAGACTATTGCTTTGAATCATATAAAAGTCCAAATGTCCATGCTGAATATGTGATGAACATGTTAGGCAACATTCCACATCAAAATTTCTGTTTTTATCATTTACCTACTTGAGGACGAGCAGGAATTAAGTTTGGGGATGTTGATACGTCTGCAACGTATCTATAATTTTTTATTGTCCATGCTGTTATATTACATTCTTGGATGTTTTACAATCATTTTATAGCAACTTTATATCATTTTTTGGGACTAACCTATTGACATAGTGCCCAATGCCAGTTACTACTTTTTGCTTGTTTTTTACTTCACAGAAAATCAATACCAAATGGAGTCCAAACGCAGCAAAACTTTTTTGTGATTTTTTCTGGACCGAAAGACACCTGTTGGGCCAAAGAAGTACTAGAGGGGGGCTCCGAGGGGAGCACAACCCACCTGGGCGCGCCTGGGGGCCCAGGCACGCCCTGGTGGGTTGTGCCCACATTGGCCGCCTCCCGCACCGCCTCTTTGCTCTATATATACCCCAATATTCCAGAAACCCTAGGGGAGTCGAGAAAAAACAATTACAGCCACCGCAAGTTCCAAAAACCACAGATCCAATCTAGACACCATCACTGAGGGGTTCATCATCCTCATTGGTGCCTCTCCGATGATGCGTGAATAGTTCATTGTAAACCTACGGGTCCGTAGTTAGTAGCTAGATGGCTTCCTCTCTCTCTCTCTCTCTCTCTCTCTCTCTTTTGATTCTCAATACAATGGTCTCTTGGAGATCCATTTGATGTAACTCTTTTTGTGGTGTGTTTGTTGGGATCTGATGAACTTTGAGTTTATGATCCGATCTATGTTTTTATCCATGAAAGTTATTTGAGTTTCTTGGTCTCTTATATGTATGATATGTACTACACAACCTTCTTCTTGTAGACGTTGTTGGGCCTCCAAGTGCAGAGGTTTGTAGGACAGTAGCAAATTTCCCTCAAGTGGATGACCTAAGGTTTATCAATCCATGGGAGGCGTAGGATGAAGATGGTCTCTCTCAAACAACCATGTAACCAAATAACAAAGAGCCTCTTGTGTCCCCAACACACCCAATACAATGGTAAATTGTATAGGTGCACTAGTTTGGCGAAGAGATGGTGATACAAGTGCAATATGGATGGTAGATATAGGTTTTTGTAATCTGAAATTATAAAAACAACAAGGTAACTAATGATAAAAGTGAGCACAAACGGTATAATAATGCTAGGAAACAAGGCCTAAGGTTCATACTTTCACTAGTGCAAGTTCTCTCAACAATAATAACATAACTGGATCATATAACTATCCCTCAACATGCAACAAAGAGTCATTCCAAAGTCACTAATAGTGGAGAACAAATGAAGAGATTATTGTAGGGTACGAAACCACCTCAAAGTTATCCTTTCTGATCGATCTATTCAAGAGTCTGTAGTAAAATAACATGAAGCTATTCTTTCTGTTTGATCTATCCTAGAGTTCGTACTAGAATAACACCTTAAGACACAAATCATCGAAAACCCTAATGTCACCTAGATACTCCAATGTCACCTCAAGTATCCGTGGGTATGATTATACGATATGCATCACACAATCTCAAATTCATCTATTCAACCAACACAAAGTACTTCAGAGAGTGCCCCAAAGTTTCTACCAGAGAGTCAAGACGAAAATGTGTGCCAACCCCTATGCATAAGTTCACAAGGTCACTGATCCCGCAAGTTGATCACCAAAACATACATCAAGTAGATCACGTGAATATCCCATTGTCACCACAGATAAGCACATGAAAGACATACATCAAGTGTTCTCAAACCCTTAAAGACTCAATCCGATAATATAACTTCAACGGGAAAACTCAATCCATTACAAGAGAGTAGAGGGGGAGAAACATCATAAGATCCAACTATAATAGCAAAGCTCGCGATACATCAAGATCGTGTCGAATCAAGAACACGAGAGAGAGAGAGAGATCAAACACATAGCTACTGGTACATACCCTCAGCCCCGAGGGTGAACTACTCCCTCCTCATCATGGAGAGTGCCGGGATGATGAAGATGGCCACCGGTGAGTGATCCCCCCTCCGGCAGGGTGCCAGAACATGGTCCCGATTGGTTTTTGGTGGCTACAGAGGCTTGCCACGGCGGAACTCCCGATCTATTGTGCTCCCGGATGTTTTCGAGGTATATGGATTTATATAGGTGAAAGAAGTCGGTCAGGGGATCCACGAGGGGCCCACGAGGGTGGGGGGCGCACCCTGGACCCTCGTGGCCACCTTGAAGCTTCCCCGACGTCTACTCCAAGTCTCATGGATTGCTTCCGTTCCAAAAATAACTCTCCCGAAGGTTTCATTCTGTTTGGACTCCGTTTGATATTCCTTTTCTTCAAAACACTAAAATAGGCAAGAAAACAACAATTTGGGCTGGGCCTCCGGTTAATAGGTTAGTCCTAAAGTGTTTAGTAAAGCCCATAAATATCCAAAACAGGTAATATAATAGCATGGAACAATAAAAAATTATAGATACGTTGGAGACATATCAAGCATCCCCAAGCTTAATTCCTGCTCGTCCTTGAGTAGGTAAATGATAAAAACAGAATTTTCGATGTGGAATGCTACCTAGCACATTTCTCAATGTAAATTCCTTTATTGTGGCATGAATGTTCAGATCCAAATAATTCAAGATAAAAGTTCATATTGACATAAGAATAGTAATACTTCAAGCATACTAACAAGTAATCATGTCTTCTCAAAATAACATGGCCAAAGAAAGTTTATCCCTACAAAATCATATAGTTAGGCTATGTTTCATTTTCGTCACACAAAGTACTCCCATCATGCACAACCCCGGTTTCAGCCAAGCAATTGGTTCATACTTTTTAACGTGCTTCAACTTTTTCAACTCTCACGCAATACATGAGCGTGAGCCATGGATATAGCACTATGGGTGGAATAGAATATGATGATGGAGGTTGTGTGGAGAAGACAAAAAAGGAGAAAGTCTCACAATGACGAGGCTAATCAACAGGCTATGGAGATGCCCATCAATTGATGTCAACATGAGGAGTATGGGTTGCCATGCAACAGATGCACTAGAGCTATAAATGTATGAAAGCTCAACAAAAGAAACTAAGTGGGTGTGCATCCAACTTGCTTGCTCACGAAGACCTAGGGCATTTTGAGGAATCCCACATTGGAATATGCAAGCCAAGTTCTATAATGAAAAATTCCACTAGTATATGAAAGTGACAAAATAAGAGACTCTCTATCATAAAGATCATGGTGCTACTTTGAAGCACAAGTGTGGGAAAACATAGTAACATTGTCCCCTTTTTTTTGGGCCTTTCCTTTTTTTATTTGGCCTTTCCTTTTTTATTAAGGGACAATGCTCTAATAATGATGATCATCACACTTCTATTTACTTACAACTCATGGATTAAAACTCGATACTAGAACAAAATATGACTCTATATGAATGCCTCCAACGGTGTACCGGGATATGCAATGAATCAAGAGTGACATGTATGAAAAATTATGCATGGTGGCTTTGCCACAAATACGATGTCAACTACATGATCATGGAAAAGCAATATGACAATGATGGAGTGTGTCATAATAAATGGAACAGTGGAAAGTTGCATGGCAATATATCTCGGAATGGCTATGGAAATGCCATAATAGGTAGGTATGGTGGCTGTTTTCAGGAATATATAAGGAGGTTTATGTGTGGTAGAGCGTATCGTATCATGGGGTTTGGATGCACCGGCGAAGTTTTCACCAACTCTCAAGGTGAGAAAGGGCAATGCACGGTACCGTAGAGGCTAGCAATGATGGAAGGGTAAGAGTGCGTATAATCCATGGACTCACATTAGTCATAAAGAACTCATATACTTATTGCAAAAGTTTATTAGCCCTTGAAGCAAAGTACTACTGCGCATGCTACTAGGGGAAGGGCTGGTAGGAGTTAACCATCGCGCGATCCCGACCTCCACTCATAAGGAAGGCAATCAAAAGAGCACCCCATGCAACAAATTTGTTACACAACTTTTACCATACGTGCATGCTACAGGACTTGCCAACTTCAACACAAGTATTTCTCAATTTCATAATTACCCAACTAGCATGACTCTAACATTACCACCTTTATATCTCAAAACAACTATCAAGCATCAAATTGATCATAGTGTTCAATGCACTTTCTATGATAGTTTTTATTATACCCAACTTGAATGCCCATTATTCTAGGACCAATTTTATAACCAAAGAAAATACCATGCTGTTCTAAAAGACTCTCAAAATAATCTAAGTGAAGCATGAGAGATCAATAAATTCTACAAAAGAAAACCACCGCCATGCTCTAAAAGATATAAGTGCAGCACTAGAGCAAAACTGTCTAGCTCAAAAGATATAAGTGAAGCACATAGAGTATTCTGATAAATTCCAAAGCATGTGTGTCTCTCCCTAAAGGTGTGTACAGAAAGGATGATTGTGGTAAACTAAAATGAAAAGACTCATATCATACAAGACGCTCCAAGCAAAACACATATCATGTGGTGAATAAAAATATAGCTCCAAGTAAAGTTACCGATAGACGTAGACGAAATAGGGGATGCCTTCCAGGGCATCCCCAAGCTTAGGCTCTTGTTTGTCCTTGAATATTACCTTGGGGGTGCCTTGGGCATCCCCAAGATTAGGCTCTTTCCACTCCTTATTCCATAATCCATTGAATCTTTACCCAAAACTTGAAAACTTCACACCACAAAACTCAACAGAAAACTCGTAAGCCCGTTAGTATAAGAAAATAAACCACCACTTAGGTACTGTTGTGAACTCATTCTAATTTCATATTGGTGCAATATCTACTGTATTTTAACTTCTCTATGGTTCATACCCTCCGATACTACTCATAGATTCATAAAAATAAGCAAACAACACAATGAAAACAGAATCTGTCAAAAACAGAACATCCTGTAGTAATCTGCATCATTCGAATACTTCTGTAACTCCAAAAATTCTGAAATAAACTGGTGGACATGAGAAATTTTTATATTAATCATCTGAAAAAAGAATCAACCTAAAATCACTCTCTAGTAAAAAATGGCAGATAATCTTGTGAGCACAAAAGTCTCTGTTTTTTACAGCAAGATCGCATAGACTTCACCCAAGTCTTCCCAAAGGTCCTACTTGGCACAAACAATAATTACAACATAAAACCACATATAAATAGAGTCTAGATGAATTATTTATTACTAAACAGAAGCAAAAAGCAAAGAAGAAAATTAAAATTGGGTTGCCTCTCAACAAGCCCTATAGTTTCATGCACCTAGCTAGGCATGATGATTTCAATGATTTCAAGCATCATGAAGAATGTGACTATCACATTTAAGTCTAACCCACTTCCTATGCATAGGGATTTGGTGAGCAAACAACTTATGGGAACAATAATCAACTAGCATAGGAAGGCAAAACAAGCATAACTTCAAGATTTTCAACACATAGAGAGGAAACTTGATATTATTGCAATTCCTACAAGCATATGTTCCTCCCTCATAATAATTTTCAGTAGAATCATGAATGAATTTAAACAATATAACCAGCACATAAAACATTCTTTTCATGATCTACAAGCATAGAAATTTTATTACTCTCCACATAAGCAAAATTATTCTCATTCTGAATAGTGAGAGTATCATAAGAGGCTCGAATACTATAAATTGTTTCCACATTAAAATATTAATGTTCAGAAAAAGGTTAATCATAATCATGACAAGTTTTATAAATATAATCATCACTACTTTTTATAGCATAAGTGTCATCACAATAATCATCATACATAGGAGGCATGCTATCATCATAATAAATTTGCTCATCAACACTTGGGAGTCTAAAAATATCATCTTCATTAAGCATAGCATCCCCAAGCTTGGGACAAACATTAATTGTAGCAAATATATTCTCAAACATGTCATTCTCATCAAACATAGCATCCCCAAGCTTGGGCCTTTTCATATCATAAGCATAATCACTCTCATCATTAATAGTATGGATAGCACCAATAGTATAGCAATTATCATCATCACAATAAGTAATAGGAGCAACATCATTTGGGAGGGATACCTTTCTACCTTTGCTTCTCCGTATTTTGTTTTTCTTCTTCACATCATGTGTGGGTTTAACCCTCTTTTTTGAGCTCCTTATTACTGAGATTGGTTGAATAGAAAGCTCCTCCTCGTTACCTGATTCATCATAAGAAATAATAGGAGGATATTGGGAAGTCTCTTCCCTTTAATTAGTATTCTCTTCATCTTCTATTTGTTTTCTTTTCTTTATGTAAATTGTAATATAAGGATTTTTAATGCAATTCACCGCACAATATATTATTTTTCTTCTAGATCATTATCAAGGAATTCCTCAAGGTTATATTCTGGAATATGCTTAGTTATACGTTTCATTTCTTCATAACCCAAAAGCAAACTAAGTTCATTATGATGTGCAAGGGAAATCATGTCATCACAACTTTTGGACATGATTCGATCATGAAACAATTTGCATTGGAGATTTAAATGACCACGTTCATTGCAAAGTTCACAAGTATGGCAAAGAAATTTTAAATTTTCAGCACAAACATCTAGCCTCTCTTGCTACCATTTAGTTTCTAAATACTTATGCCTCTTGCAAAATCTATCTTCCCTATTTGGTGTGTACTTGCAAACTCTATGCACTCCACAAAAATTGACATGCTTATAAGAGACATTTTCATCATGACTAGTGCAATCATCATTAGTACTATGGATATTCAAAGAGTTCATACTAACAACATTGCAATCATGCTCGTCATTCAAAGATTTGGTGCCAAACATTTTATAGACTTCTTCTTCTAGCACTTGAGCACAATTTTCCTTCCCCTTATTCTCACGAAAGATATTAAAAAGATGAAGCGTATGAGACAAACTCAATTCCATTTTTTTGTAGTTTTATTTTATAGACTAAACTAGTGATAAAACAAGAAACTAAAAGATTCGATTGCAAGATCTAAAGATATACCTTCAAGCACTCACCTCCCCGGCAACGACGCCAGAAAAGAGCTTGATGTCTACTACGCAACCTTCTTCTTGTAGACGTTGTTGGGCCTCCAAGTGCAGAGGTTTGTAGGAGAGTAGCAAATTTCCCTCAAGTGGATGACCTAAGGTTTATTAATCCGTGGGAGGCGTAGGATGATGATGGTCTCTCTCAATAACCCTGCAACCAAATAACAAAGAGTCTCTTGTGTCCCCAACACACCCAATACAATGGTAAATTGTATAGGTGCACTAGTTCGGCGAAGAGATGGTGATACAAGTGCAATATGGTTGGTAGATATAGGTTTTTGTAATCTGAAATTATAAAAACAGAAAGGTAACTAATGATAAATGTGAGCACAAACGGTATTGCAATGCTAGGAAACAAGGCCTAAGGTTCATACTTTCACTAGTGCAAGTTCTCTCAACAATAATAACATAACTGGATCATATAACTATCCCTCAACATGCAACAAAGAGTCACTCTAAAGTCACTAATAGCGGAGAACAAACGAAGAGATTATTGTAGGGTACGAAACCACCTCAAAGTTATCCTTTCTGATCGATCTATTCAAGAGTCCGTAGTAAAATAACATGAAGAAATTCTTCCCGTTCGATCTATCCTAGAGTTCGTACTAGAATAACACCTTAAGACACAAATCAACAAAAACCCTAATGTCACCTAGATACTCCAATGTCACCTCAAGTATTCGTGGGTATGATTATACGATATGCATCACACAATCTTAGATTCATCTATTCAACCAACACAAAGTACTTCAAAAAGTGCCCAAAAGTTTCTACCGGAGAGTCAAGACGAAAACGTGTGCCAACCCCTATGCATAAGTTCACAAGGTCACTGAACCTGCAAGTTGATCACCAAAACATACATCAAGTAGATCACATGAATATCCCATTGTCACCACAGATAAGCACATGAAAGACATACATCAAGTGTTGTCAAATCCTAAAAGACTCAATCCGATAAGATAACTTCAAAGGGAAAACTCAATCCATTACAAGAGAGTAGAGGGGGAGAAACATCATAAGATCCAACTATAATAGTAAAGCTTGCGATACATCAAGATCGTGTCGAATCAAGAACACAAGAGAGAGAGAGAGAGAGAGAGAGAGAGAGAGAGAGAGAGATCAAACACATAGCTACTGGTACATACCCTCAGCCCCGAGGGTGAACTACTCCCTCCTCGTCATGGAGAGCACTGGGATGATGAAGATGGCCACCGGTGAGGGATCCCCCCTCCGGCAGGGTGTAGGAACAGGGCCCCGATTGGTTTTTGGTGGCTACAGAGGCTTGCGGCGGCGGAACTCCTGATCTATTGTGCTCCCGGATGTTTTTGGGGTATATGGATATATATAGGTGAAAGAAGTCAGTCAGGGGAGCCACGAGGGGCCCACGAGGGTGGGGGGCGCGCCCTGGACCCTCGTGGCCACCTCGAAGCTTCCCTGACGTCTACTCCAAGTCTCATGGATTGCTTCCGTTCCAAAAATAACTCCCCCGAAGGTTTCATTCCGTTTGGACTCTGTTTGATATTCCTTTTCTTCGAAACACTGAAATAGGGAAGAAAACAACAATTTGGGCTGGGCCTCCGGTTAATAGGTTAGTCCCAGAAATAATATAAAAGTGTTTAGTAAAGCCCATAAACATCCAAAACAGGTAATATAATAGCATGGAACAATCAAAAATTATAGATACGTTGGAGACGTATCAATGCATGATTACTTATAGCCTCGTATTTATTCTTCGAATCTTTGGTTTAGTTAGGCCGACTAGATCAATTTTTCTTGCCATGGGAAGAGGTGCTTTTGATGGGTTCGATCCTGCGGTGCTCAATCCCAGTGAAAAAGGGGAAATGACACGTATGTATCGTTGCTATTAAGGATAACAAGATGGGGTCTATTCCTACATGAATAGATCTTGTCTACATCATGTCATCGTTCTTATTGTAGTACTCCATTTTTCCATGAACTTAATACACTAGATGCATGCTGGATAGCGGTCGATGTGTGAAGTAATAGTAGTACATGCAGGCAGGAGTCGGTTTACTAATCTTGGACGTGATGCCTATATAATGATCATTGCCTGGATATCGTCATAATTATTTGAAGTTCTATTAATTGCCCAATAGTAATTTGTTTACCCACCGTATGCTATTTTCTCGAGAGAAGTCACTAGTGAAATCTATGGCCCCCGGGTCTATTTTCTCATCATATATTTTCAGATCTATTTTGCTATTTTCCTTTCCGTTTATTTGCCACCTTTATTTTTAGATCTATATTATCAAAACCCAAAAATATCTCGCTGAATTTTATTTGCTTTTATTTGCATCTATCAATCTACTACAATTTTATCACGTCCACTTGACAATTTCTGGTACCGTTACCCGAAAGGGATTGACAACCCCTTTCACATGTCGGGTTGCAAGTATTTGTTCTTTTGTGCAGGTACCGTTTACGTACTGTTGCGTGGTTCTCCTACTGCTTCAATAACCTTGGTCTCATCACTAAGGGAAATACCTACCGTAGCTGTGCTGCATCATGCCTTCCTCTTTGGGGAAATACCAACGTAGTTCAAGCCGCATCAGCTCTATGGCTAGTTTAAAATCTATTGATGATATCCTCTCTAAGACTACCGTGAAGTCCTATGTTTCTTCAAAAAACATTTCATTTTTGTTAAAAAACCTTCTGTGCATGTTTATGACCCTACCCCATTTTCCCTCGTATCTATTCTTTTCCCATCTTAGTCATGGCACATAGTTTCGAAGAATATTCAGATTCTGATGGGGAATTGCCTCGGCTTCCACCAAGGTCTGAATGAATGAGATTGACAGGAGGAGGAAAATCATCAAAGCCTCGCAAAACTCCGAAGAAGAAACCCGAGTATGAATCTGAAGGAGATGATGATGAAATTCCATCTGCTCATAGTCAACCCGAAGATGAATTGGTCATAGACACCCTGACCATCTTCTCTGATGGTAATCCTAAAAAGGGTGGTCGTGGTAGAGAGAAGAATACCATGGCTGAAATGTTTGATCCAGATGGTTACAAAACTCCACCTGGGGTTGAATAACAACTGATCGCAACAACAACCTTCAAAGGATTCACCGCCACTAGGCAAAGAAATGGTTCAATTATGAAAATGTGCGCGAGAAGTATCAGATTCTTTTTGCCTTCACACCACCATGGAATGACTGCATTGCTGAAAATTGCATTGGCCCTGATGATGAAAAAGCCAGACCACCACAACCTTCGAATGCTCATCCCGACTCACTCAAAACCATTGCTGATTTTCCCGATGAAGTGGCTAAGAGGCCGAAGGCCAAAGCCAAACGTGATGTTAGGCAAGCGAAGAAAAATCAAGTTGAAGCAGAAAACATCGCGCTGACACAACAAGACGTTCAGAAGAAGAAGGATCATGCTTCTGTATCCAAGGGAAGCAAGTCCAAGAAATATGTTTCCCCTAGTGCTCCCCGAAAGAAATCCATCGCCAGGAAATCAAAGAAGGCCACTTCTAACTCTTCTGATGAGTCATCCAGTGAAGATGATCAATGTGCCATTCTCAACAAGCCATGCAATAGCCCCTCACCAGTGGAAGTTTCACCTTCTCCAAGGAAATCACGAAGGCTTGCACCCATTTCCACCACTAACAAACCTTCGGGTTCTGCACCGAAGAGAAAGACGATGTATAAAAGGAAAAGATGATGCTTCTGCTAAGAAGTCCAGATCCAGTGTTCCTGCTTCCATGGAGGAATAGAAATATGATTTCAACTTCATGATTGATGTGATTGAAAGTGCTGCATATGATGCAAAATCTGCTGATATAAGCAGTCTCGGACTTCCTGATGATGTTACCAAAATGGTAACGAAACATTTCATTGAGCTGAGGATAATTACCAAGAGGCTGAATCAGGCTGTCAAGGACAAGCAAGTCCTCGAGCAAATAAGGAGATATGCCAACACTGAACCCGAGAGGAAGAATCTGAACAAAGAGATTGTTGGACTCACCAAGGCTCTCAGTCTCATGCGGAATGAGAAAACTGATTGTCACTCACGGTTGAAAATGGAAGTATCTCAGTTGTGTGACGGAAGAAACGAGGAGGTTAACCGCAAGGAAGATCTTTCTCAAAGAAGAATTCAAGAACAAAAACGTTAGTTGGATAGAGCGAGAGCTAGCAAACCGAAAGTAAACTCAGATCGCCACCTTTAGACAGTTGCTGCTAACATTCCACTTGATTCAAGTACTCCCTTGCAGCAGGTTGCACCATCTCCAACTCACGAGGACGAACCCATGTAGCAAGCTGACCATGTGAAGGTTCTCATTCCTATTCCAGCAGACCAAGAACAACCTGATGTTGTGGATATCTTTCTTGAAAATCCTGAGGAAAAAAATGCTCCGGCTGAGCAGCAAGCCCCTGATGATGATGTTGATGAGGAAATTTAAGTTGAGAAGGAAAATTCATTGCCACCAAAAACATTGCAAGCCGAGCCCTCCGAATCAAAGGAGGAGACTGACAAGGGGAGCAAAATGCTTCCCGAGACAAATCCACCCCGATCTCATCATCTGGTGCCCCTACCCAGATGGATGTTGAACCTGCTCCTCGTTCCACTACACCGCAGTTGGAAGAGGAAGAAAAGAAAACGGTCAAGACGATGGCTAAAGAAGAAGTTGCTCCACAAGTTGTTCCCCAAGCACCTGAGAAAGAGGTCATTGTGCCTCCCACCAAATAAAATATAGTGGAAGAAAAGGCCCTAGTGCCCCAAGACCAGAAAGTTGCTGAAGGAGTTCAAGTGAGCAAAAATGATAGACCATGAAGTTCTTTGAAGCAATCTGAACAAAGGAAATCGAGGAAGCCTCGTGCTCCTCTCAAGCCTATAGAGGAAGGTGTGCCCGCACCTGATCACATTCGGGCCCAGACTATGGGTGAAGAAGAACATCTAAGAAACCCGTTGGAAACATTTCCATTATTTCCTGTCGATGATGGCCCGAATAGTCCCGCCTTTAACGAGCAGTTTCATCATTCGAAACTTGCATTCGTTTGAACCAACCCATATGATGGAGAAAGAACTTCGTTGTCACCAAGATTCTGGACAAGGAACATGCCATGTATTATGCTCATGTTCTATATGAGAAGAATCACATTTTCAAGGACAATATTCTGGATTTTGATGAGCTCGAAAGTTTACCCTTCTTTCATCGTACCATCGAGCAGATTGAACAAGTCTTCCTAAAGAGCTTCCTTAGTTTCAATCATGGCTGGAATCACGGCTTCCTTCATTTCTATGCCACTCTTTATATCTCAAGAGACCTTGTAGATAGCAGTACTTGGATCCTCGAATGGATGACAGGAGAAGAAAAGATCAAATGCTTGGCTGACCAGTTCTTAGCAATGTTCAATCTTCCTTGATGCAAATTTGATGCAAATCATGAACATAGACTGCACTTTTGGGAAGTATCCGAAGCTCAAATTCATATGCTGATGGACCCCAAGCTTGTTGGTGATGAATGTACAAAGGTGAATCCAAAGAATCTGGCTTATGAGAAAAAAGTACTGGTCTATATCCTCTGCAATTCCCTCACACCAAATAACAGGCCAGAAACCATTCAAGGCATCGTGGCAAATGCTCTTCTAGCCACAACTGAGGGGATTCGTTTTGATGTCCCAGATCTTTTTATTCGCAACCTAACCTACACGGCTGTAACCATCAAGCCTTGAAGCCATATGCACCTTGGGTCATGTTTTCCATCGTGCAACTTATTGAGGAAAAGTTTTTTTGTCCACATTTCACGAAAGTTTTCACGCCGCCAGTTCGCGACACACTCTGAATTGTGAAGGACATCAGCAAAGGGAAAATACCGATTGATGCTACTGCTCCTACTTCTATGACTGCTCCTTCTACAACTCTGAAGGTCAAGAAAGCAAAAGTTGAAATCTCTCGTGAAGAGAATCCTTCACTATACGAGATTTGTGTTTCCACTCAGCAAGCCCTGGAAAGCCATATCAAGCTCGACCGAAAAGTGAAGCTGGAAATGATGACAGAGATAAATTTGCTTCACAACTTGTCTCGCCAAGTTCTTCTATATGAGAAGGAACATAAGAAGCACTCCTGGAACCTTCTGCGCAAGCATTATTCTCACAAGAAACTATCTGCCAAGGGCATCGAGAAAGAATATGATTATCTGGAGTTGTTTGAAGTTCCTCGCATCCGACGACAAACCCCAGTTCTTCCTCAACATTCTTCTTTGATCGATTTGTTGTTTATCGAACCAGATGATGATCTTGAAGACACAGCTAGAACACTTATCTACAAGCCAGATGCACCTTGCACTGCTACTCCAGAAGCTGATCCCGATGCCAAAGTTGCATCTCCAACTCTTGCTTTGGCCTCAACCATCACTCATTTGCTTCGCCAAACTGTTCGAGTTCTGATTTTGAGGATTCTTCGGACGAGTAGTTCCTCATATGCATTATTTTTCCTATTTGACACTTTTTGACAAAAAGGGAGAGAAGAACATCAAGCAATAGATAAGCGGGTTATTTACAGGGTGTTTCCACTCGCCATTTTATTTTCTGACGAACTATTTGGTTTTTGTTGAACTCCTGTGGTGTTGAAATACTTGGTCGCCATGTACCATTAATAACGCCTCCTGCAATGCTATTTGCTTCCAATTACATGTTTGCAGGTGCAATCAAAAGCTTACTTCCTTGCAATAATCATATTCGATACTTATCTATCGTGCATGGAGAGTAAAAGCCTTTCAAGGAGGATTGGAAATCGTGCTTCTCTAGCAGAGATATTTTACTCCTTGAAGCTATATGTGTCTTATGGTTAAATATCCTATAATGATTATCTTTCACTATCTAACCTTGCAGGAAAAGAAAGTCAGCTTCAGATTAAATTGAGATTCGAAAGCGAACTCTCTCTTATCTATCTCATAAGTTTTTTCCCTCATATTTTTTCTATTGTATCAACCTTGTTGCAAGAAAACTTCGTCTAAACAATATCTACTCCGAGCAACATACCCATGGCTCCCTTGATCTGATTCTCCTTGAGTATCTAACTTGCAAGTGAGGGAGTCCTGGATTAGGGGGTCGTCGGACAGCCGGACTATATACTTTGGCCGGACTGTTGGACTATGAAGATACAAGATTAAAGACTTTGTCCCGTGTCCGGGTGGGACTCTCCTTTGCATGGAAGGCAAGCTTGGCAATTCGGATATGTAGATCTCCTTCTCTGTAACCGACTTTGTGTAACCCTAGCCCCCTCCGGTGTCTATATAAACCGAAGGGTTTAGTCCGTAGGACAACAACAATACTAATCATAGGCTAGCTTCTAGGGTTTAGCCTCTATGATCTTGTGGTAGATCAATTCTTGTAATAACAAGATCAATCAAGCAGGAAGTAGGGTATTACCTCCATCGAGAGGGCCCGAACCTGGGTAAACATTGTGTCCCCCGCCTCCTGTTACCATTAGCCTTAGACACATAGTTCGGGACCCCCTACCCGAGATCCGCCGGCTTTGACACCGACATTGGTGCTTTCATTGACAATTCCACTGTGCCATCACGATAAGGCTTGATGGCTTCTTCAATCATCTGCAACGATGCAATCCAGGGTAAAATTTCTTCCCCGGACAGATCTTCATATTCGGCGGCTTCGTACTGCGGGCCAACTCACTTGGCCATCTGGAGCAGATCGATAGCTACGCCCCTGGCCATCAAGTCAGGTTTGGAAGCTTGAACTATACTGGTGACATCCGCGGAGACTTGATCTTCGACGGATTCGAGCCCATGGCAGGTGCGCCGAACAGTCACAACGAGCATGACTTAGATCTGCCATCAGACGGTGTTTGGGAGATCACACCTGCGGCTGCCCCGGCCCTCAATCCGGAGCAGATCGCGCCATCCGAGGACGGTTGGATGGACCCCGCCACGGAGGCCGCACACTCAGCAGCGATAGATCTGAACACAAACTTCACCTCCTATGAGGCCCGTGCCATCAGACCCTTGGACTCATCTCCGGCCACAGGCTCCGAACCACGTGCGTCCGCGCCTATCAAATCTGATTGCGCACCGATCATGGAGTTTACCTCCACGGATATTCTTCAGCACTCGCCCTTGGGCGACGTGCTAAATTCATTGAGGTTTCTCTCCTTGTTAGGAGACTCTTGGCCGAACTAGGTCCGTCTTGGGTGGGAAGCGGACGATGAAGAAATTCGTTCCCCACCCACCACCCACTTAATACCCACTATCGATGACTTAACCGACATGCTTGACTTCGACTCCGAAGACATCGACGGTATGGACGACGATGCAGGAGAAGAACAGGAACCATCGCCCACAGGGCGCTGGACAACCACCTCATCATATGATATATATATATATATATATATATATATATATATATATATATATATATATATATATATGGTGGACACGCCCAAAGAAGGCGATGGCGATGAGGCAACGGAGGATAATCCCCTTGAGAAGCAATCTAAGCACCGGCATCATAGGCGCCACTCTAAGCCCCGCCATAGCAAA
>NC_041389.1:614355129-614430226 GCF_002162155.2 Triticum dicoccoides
ATGCTTGACTTCGACTCCGAAGACATCGACGGTATGGACGACGATGCAGGAGAAGAACAGGAACCATCGCCCACAGGGCGCTGGACAACCACCTCATCATATGATATATATATATATATATATATATATATATATATATATATATATATATATATATATATATGGTGGACACGCCCAAAGAAGGCGATGGCGATGAGGCAACGGAGGATAATCCCCTTGAGAAGCAATCTAAGCACCGGCATCATAGGCGCCACTCTAAGCCCCGCCATAGCAAAAATAGCGATACCGGAACAAGGGATGATAGCAATCCGGATGGTGCCAAAGATGAAAACAATCCTACCCAGCCAGGCTTCGAGCAAACCGAGCGGGAGGACGGGCAAGCTAGCCCTAAGGAACAGGCAATAGATGGAGAATCAGAGCATGACAATTACATGCTCCTCTCCGAAGACGAGGTGAGCCTCGGCGATGAAGAATTCATCGTGCCTGAGGATCCCGTCGAGCAGGAGCGCTTCAAGCGCCGGCTTATAGCCACTGCAAAAAGCCTGAAGAAAAAGCAGCAGCAGCTTCAAGCTGATCAAGATCTGCTAACTGATAGATGTACTGAGGCCCTGGCAGCCGAGGAATACGGACTCGACCGCCCAACCAAAAGTTACCCAAAGCGCAAGTTGCTACCTCAACTCGAGGAGGAGGCATTAAAGCCTACACTACCAGCACAGGATGTGGCTGACCGGCCACCTCGTGGGCGAGACAAAGCGGCGTATCAGCCCGAACACCAGCCCGCACCCCGTCGCCAATCAAACAAAAACACCAAGGCCTGGGGCTACATGCAGGACATGCAAGACGTATTGGAAAACAAAGCAGGACAGACAAGGTCGATCTATGGATCACGGGGGCGCGCCCCAACGCGTGACGATGACCGTCACGCCGGATATACTAAAAGCAAATCCGGCCGTGCCGAATACAACAGACCAGACTCATTTGAACTGCGTCGTGATGTAGCCCGACATAGAGGCGCCGCACACCCTCTATGCTTCACTGATGAAGTAATGGATCATGAATTCCCAGAAGGGTTTAAACCCGTTAACATTGAATCATATGATGGCACAACAGACCCCGTTGTATGGATCGAAGATTTCCTCCTCCACATTCACATGGCCCGTGGTGATGATCTACATGCCATCAAGTACCTCCCACTAAAGCTCAATGGACCGGCTCGGCATTGGCTGAATAGCCTGCCGACAAACTCCATTGGCAGTTGGGAGAGCCTGGAAGACGCATTCCTTGACAACTTCCAGGGTACTTATGTGTGACCACCGGATGCTGATGACTTAAGTCACATAACCCAATAGCCCTGAGAGTCGGCCAGTAAATTCTGGACTCGGTTCCTAACTAAAAAGAACCAAATTGTCGACTGTCCGGATGCCGAAGCCATAGCGGCCTTTAAGCATAACATCCGTGACGAGTGGCTCGCCCGACACCTCGACCAAGAGAAGCCGAAGTCCATGGCAGCCCCCTCGACACTCATGACCCGCTTTTGCGCGGGCGAGGACAGCTGGCTGGCTCGTAGCAACAGCACATCAAGAAATCCTGGCACCTCAGATGCCAGAGATAGCAACGGCAAGCCATGACACAATAGACACAAGCGTCGCAACAATGGCAACAACGCCGAAGACACGACAGTCAATGCCGGACTCAATGGCTCTAAGTCCGGTCAGCGGAAAAAGCCATTCAAAAGAAACAATCCGGGCCCGTCCAGTCTAGACCGCATACTCGATCGCTCGTGTGAAATCCACGGTACCCCCGATAAACCAGCCAACCACACCAACAGAGAATGTTGGGCGTTTAAACAGGCCGGCAAGTTGAATGCCGAAAACAAGGAATTGGGGCTGCATAGCGATGACAACGAGGAGCCCCGGCGGCCGAACACAGGAGGACAGAAGAAATTTCCTCCCGAGGTGAAAACAGTGAACATGATGTATGCAACGCATATTCCCAAGTGGGAACGGAAGCGTGCACTAAGGGACGTCTATGCGATGGAGCCAGCCGCCCCAAAGTTAAACCCATGGTCTTCTTGTCCGATCACTTTCGATCGCAGGGACCATCCTACCAGTATCCGTCATGGCGGTTCGGCCGCATTGGTCCTCGACCCCATCATTGACGGATTCCATCTAACACGAGTCCTTATGGACGGTGGCAGCAGCCTAAACCTGCTCTATCAGGATATAGTGTGCAAAATGGGCATCGACCCCTCAAGGATCAAATCCACAAAAACCACCTTTAAAGGTGTCATACCAGGTGTAGAGGCGTGTTGCACGGGCTCAATCACACTGGAAGTGGTCTTCGGATCTCCGGACAACTTCCGAAGCGAGGAGTTAATCTTCGATATCGTCCCCTTCCGCAGTGGCTATCACGCACTGCTCGGACGAACCGCATTTGCCAGATTCAATGCGGTACAGCATTATGCATACCTCAAGCTCAAAATGCCAGGACCTCCCGGGGTTATAACAGTTAATGGAAACACAGAACGCTCGCTCCGAACGCAGGATCACACTGCTGCCCTCGCAACAGAGGTACAAAGCAGCCTTCTTAGGCAGACCGCCAATTCAGGGATAAAGCCCCCGGACATCGTCAAGCGAGTTCGGATTACCCTGCAACAGGATCGTCCGGCAAGTCCAGAGCTCGTGTAGCAATTCGGCCTCCGTCCTAGTCCTAGTCAAGTGGCAAAATCTGTGCCGCGTGGACATAATTACGCACTCAAAATGCCATGGGCATAGGCGGAGGCACGGCTATGACACGGTCCACAAATGCGGCTCAACCACCCCAGGATCCGTATACCTTCACACCTTTTCTTTTCAGGTCCCTATTTTCGGGATGCTCTTCCGATAGTCCAACTATCGGACCCATAGTGGGATGGAAACACCAAGGAGGCAAGCAGCTTCGACGCATAAGGGAATCCCCAGGTGGTCTTTGATAACGATCGTTATACCTGTTTTACATACCCACACGAAGCTTGCCCTTGGCTAGGCCATGTCAAATAGTCCTATTTTGCTTATCGCACTACTTGTATACATACGCTTTGACGTATTATTTAAATAACAATGGAAAATAATGTACAACATTAGCTTATTATTACATTTCTTTATCTTTTTCCCTTGACTGCTTATTTATTACAAATTGCACCCATACATTTTGGTACGTTCAGCTAGCCAGGGGCTTCAGTGTACCCCATAACATGGCAAGAAAAGTCCAAACACTTTTGACAGTGCGGCACCCCGAACTTATAGCATTATGTGCATCAACTCCGAATCATGTCTTGGGTCAATAGTTGGGTTTGTCTGGCTCCCATGTTTTGGTGCCTTAAGTTCCGCTATATCGGCTAAGGTAGCACAGGGAGAACTACTACGATTGTGTCCCGGTTCTTCCGGACGAGCACCTCAGTAGAGAAAGCTGAAAACTGACTTTCATGATGCGGCAAGAGCTGGTTGCTGTTCGAGAGGTCTCAAATCCTTAAAGATTTTTTCCACTTTGGGCGAGGAATCGGCCTTGTCCGATTTAGGCGTGTATAGCGCCCCAAGTTCGGCCTTCCGAATACTAGGGGCTTCGCCAAAACTTAAAATTGTAGACTTCTATGGCAAAGTGAGAGTGATAAAGCTGTATAGTCTGATTGCCTTGTTCGCTGCGCTAAACACCTCCTTAAAGGACCAAAAATTTGGATGAAGAGTGTTTAGATTTATCCCGAACACCCCAGTACTAGTTACATGGGGGCAGAAGCCGACGACTGGCCAACTCTCAGACTTTATAAACGGCCACACAGAAGGTAATATTTTAAATCAACAAGTGTTATATAGCGCACATGAACTCGTTTTCATATTATAGGATCACATGAGTACATTTATTCAAATATTATATCCTTAGCACATTCCTCCGCCACAAGGCGGGTGAGGGAGTCCTGGATTAGGGGGTGTCCGGATGGCCGGACTATGACCTTTGGCCGGACTCCTGGACTATGAAGATACAAGATTGAAGACTCCGTCCCGTGTCCGGATGGGACTTTCCTTGGCGTGGAAGGCAAGCTTGGTGATACGATATGAAGATCTCCTCCCATTGTAATCGACTCTGTGTAACCCTAGTCCTCTCCGGTGTCTATATAAACCGGAGAGTTTTAGTCCGTAGGACGAACAACAATCATACCATAGGCTAGATTCTAGGGTTTAGCCACTCCGATCTCGTGGTAGATCTACTCTTGTACTACCCATATCATCAATATTAATCAAGCAGGAGTAGGGTTTTACCTCCATCGAGAGGGTCATCAATATTAATCAAGCAGGAGTAGGGTTTTACCTCCATCGAGAGGGCCCGAACCTGGGTAAAAAATCGTGTCCCTTGTCTCCTGTTACCATCCGCCTAGACGCACAGTTCGGGACCCCCTACCCGAGATCCGCCGGTTTTGACACCGACATTGGTGCTTTCATTGAGAGTTCCGCTGTGTCGTCACCATCAGGAAGGATGCCGCATCCCGTCTTTAAAGACGGCGTCGTTGCTAAAGGAGTTTTAGCTGTCGGCCAAACTCTCTGGCTAGGTAGGTTTTTGATGACCGCCAGTCCGGCCGCCGCGCCAACGATGACCTCTCGGGCCGTCGAAAGCAATGTTCACATCAGCTCGGAGCTCGCCGAGCAGTTAGATCCGATGGATCTCTTCTCCCTGAACGAACTCTTGGATCGCATCGCGGCCCTGGGAGTCGCTACTGATTACGACCAGATTGGGCTTAAACCTGATCAGAGAGAGATCAACTCTCCCAAATCACCCACCACGTTGAAGTGGTGGAAGAACAATGCGGCGAGTTTTCGCCCGCCCTAAGGACCAGATGCGTCCGGATTCCCGATCCCTCCAAGCCGGAAACCAGCGGAGGGGAGGATGTCACTTGAACCCTGAACCTAAAGTCAGGCAGTAGGCCTGATTCATTGAATAATATCCGAGAAAGAAAGCTTTCGAATTCAGAAACCGCTCGGCCCCTGAATCTTACATCGGGCAGGGTTCCAGATTTATTTCCACCCGCCCACCCAACTATACGGGATTTATCCCTAATACGGCAAGAGTCCAGAGAAACAGTACACCACTACTGGGCCAGATTCCTCCTGGTCATGAACAGGATAAAGGACTGCTGCGAGAGAGAAGCAATTTCACTCTTCTTTAACAACTGCACGGACATTGGAATCCTCAACGCCATAAGTCGCCGCGAAATTACACGATTCGCCGACTTGACATCCATAGTATGAAAGTACTGCGTGATTGAAAGCATTCGGAAAACCGAAGATAAATTCTGGGACAATCCGGCCCCGAATATAACACGAGTCTGAAACAAAATGGCGCATTATCGCCAGGCATCTGAGCCAAACATCAAAAAACAAAAACCCTCTACAGGGTACGGGACCGTATTGGAAGGATGGCTCAATGGACCATGTAGAATTCATAATTTAGGGAAAGCCACACCAACGCACAGCCTCAGAGCATGTTGGATACTACGGCAGGTAGCCAGAAGCGGCGAGGAGCTTTTAACTCCAGCACCCGAAGAATACCTCCCCAGTACGGTGTCGACAGTCTTCGAGACGTTCACATCAAACAATGCAAGGAAACGAACGCTCTGCAACCTCGCCGAAGTCTACCAAGTAGCAACAATAAACCCATGGAGTGACACGGCTATCACCTTTAACGCCAGTGCCGAACCTAAATTTCGGACAGCCCGAGCACCAGCCGCATTGGTCCTCAGTCCGATAGTGGACGGCTTCCGACTTACAAAGGTACTCATGGACGGCGGCAGCGGACTCAACCTCATCTACGAGGAAACCCTGCGAAAAATTGAAATTGACTGTAGCCGCATTGAGCGAAGCAACACAACTTTTAGGGGAATAATCCCAAGCCGGGAAGCGTGCAGTTCAGGAAAAATCACACTGGATGTGGTGTTCGGCACGCCGGACAATTACAGATCCGAGGAGGTCACGTTTCAAGTGGCCCCGTTCAGCAGCGGCTACCATGCTTTGCTAGGGCGAGAAGCATTTACAATTTTCCAAGCCATACCCCATTACGGGTACATGAAGCTCAAAATGCCCGGGCCCAACAGAATCATCACTCTCGCACGTGATCCGGACATAGCTCTCTGCGCTGAAAAGAAGACAGCCGCACTGGCCCTGGAGGCATTATCTGAGGCCCTAGCGGTCGAGGAGTTAACGATGTTGCGCTCCACGGTGGACAGGGACGACGGGATACTAGACAAGAGATCCAAGTCCACCTCTTTTAAACCGGCGAACGAAATAGTCAAATTCCAAGTCCATCCAACGGACCCTACAAAAACGGCCTCCATCGGGGCACAATTAAAACCCGATGTAGACGCCGCACTCAGAGAATTTCTGCGAGAAAATTGGGACATTTTCGCCTGGTACCCCTCGGATATGCCAGGAATCCCACGCACGCTGGCCGAGCACACCCTGAACATTAGAAAAGGGTTTAAACCCGTCAAGCAGACCCTACGGCGCTTTTCCGAACCTAAGAGACAAGCCATGCGAGAGGAGCTAGCAAAACTGCTGGAAGCCGGGTTCATCAGAGACATAAAACATCCGGACTAGCTAGGAAACCTGGTGAGGGTACCAAAGAAGGACAATTCTTGGCGCCTATGTGTCGATTTCCCACTCCCTCGAATCGATCAAATCATCGATGCCACTGCAGGACACGACTCATTGTGTTTCCTCGATGCATACTCTGGCTACCATCAAATCAAGATGGCAGAGTCAGACCAGGCCGCAACGGCATTCATCACCCCGTACGGCCCATTCTGCTTCAACATGATGCCCTTCGGGCTCAAAAACGCCGGCGCAACATATCAGCGCATGATTCAGACATGTCTGGCCAACCAGATCGGCAAAACAGTCGAAGCATACGTAGACGACGTGGTCATCAAAACAAAACACGTCGATACTCTAGTAGACGACTTGAGGCTCACGTTCGACAATCTCCGAACATATGACATTAAGCTCAACCCGAAAAAATGCGTTTTCGACGTACCAGTCGGAAAGCTCATGGGCTTCATCGTATCCGGTAGAGGAATTGAAGCAAACCCAGCCAAGATCCGAGCTCTGTCACAATTAGATACCCCAAAGGACCTCAAACAAATACAAAAACTGACATGATGCGTGGCGGCTCTAAGCCGCTTTATCTCCCGCTTAGGAGAAAAGGCATTACCCCTCTATCGCCTCCTACGGCGCACCGACCACTTCGAGTGGACGGAGGCCACCACGGCCGGACTCGGAGAAATAAAAGCCATATTGGCAACAAATCCGGTCCTGGCTGCGCCCAACACGGGCGAACCAATGCTATTATACATCGCGGTAACCCATCAAGTTGTCAGCGCGGTGCTTGTCATCGAACGAGAAGCGGACGGACACAAGTTCCCCCTCCAAAAACCAGTGTACTACGTGTCCACTGTGCTAACTCCATGCAAGTCACGGTACCCGCATTATCAAAAGATAGCATATGCGGTGTTCATGGCATCCCAGAAGCTGCGACACTACTTCCAAGAGTGCTCCATAACAGTGGCATCTGAAGTACCCCTTAATGACATTATAAACAACCGCGACGCAACAGGCCGGATTGCCAAATGGGCCATCGAGCTCCTCCCGTTCGACATAACCTACAAGCCAAGGCAAGCTATTAAGTCGCAGGTTTTGGCTGACTTCATTGCCGAATGGACTGAAGCCGAACTCCCTAAAGAATACGGCGCATACTCCAACTGGATCATGCACTTTGACGGCTCCAAAATGTTGGCTGGCCTGGGGGCTGGCGTCGTCCTGACGTCCCCAACCGGGGACACAGTCCAATACGTACTTCAGATAATGTACACGGATTCGAACAACGCAGCCGAATACGTGGCCCTTTTACATGGCCTCGGAATGGCAGTCTCCATGGGCATTCAGCGCCTAGAAGTCTGCGGGGATTCAAATCTCGCAATATCCCAAATAAATGGAGACTTCGATGCCAAGGACCCAAAAATGGCAGCTTACCGCAACACCATCTTAAAGATGTCAGCTCGGTTTGAGGGGCTCAAATTTCATCACATAGCCCGGGAAAATAACCAAGCAGCAGACGTGCTGGCATGCATCGGCGCCAAGCGCGAGGCCGTCCCTCCCAACATCTTCCTAGAAAGGCTGTTCAAGCCATCTGTATCATGGGACGGAGAATTCGGAAACAATAGCCCGGACACAACTACACTGCCCCTCACCGAGCATCCTGACACAATTGGGGGTTACGCCAATGAAACAACGCCGTCAGCCCACGAAATAATGGCAGTCATTGCCCCTTGGACAGAGCCATTCCTAGCCTACCTAACTCGGCAGGAACTTCCCGAGGACCAAAACAAGGCCCGCTGCATAGTGCGGCGATCTAAAGCCTACAAAGTCCACAAGGGAGAGCTTTACAAGAAAAGCACAACCGGAGTCCTTCAAAGGTGTATCTCTGAAGAAGAAGGACGAGACCTTTTGGCTGAAATCCATGACGGACTTGGCGGGCACCACGCCGCAGCCCGGGCCCTTGTAAGCAAGGCCTTCCATACCGGATTTCATTGGCCAACGGCCCGGGCAGAAGCTCAGGACTTAGTGCAACGATGTGTTGGTTGCCAGTTATTCGCCAACCAAAGCCACATGCCGCCTACCGCCCTACAAACTATACCCATTACCTGGCCTTTCACGGTCTGGGGGCTTGACATGGTCGGACCCCTTAAAGGAGGAACCCACAAGCAAAAATACCTACTGGTCATGGTGGACAAATTCACCAAATGGATAGAAGCCAAGCCTGTAAAGACGGACGAATCCGGACCAGTGATAGACTTCCTTTCCGGGGTTGTACACCGTTATGGTGTCCCCCACAGCATCATAACCGACAACGGCACAAACTTCACGGCCGATGAAGTCAAACTTTGGTGCCAAAACATGGGCATCAAGCTCGACTACACTTCAGTCTATCACCCTCAAACTAACGGTCAAGTCGAATGGGCCAATGGTCTCATTATGAGCGGCATCAAACCCAGACTAGTGTGATCCCTCAAGGAATCTGACACGCACTGGGTAGAGGAGCTTGACTCCGTACTCTGGGGGCCGCGGACCACGCCGAATCACACTACCGGATTCACACCATTTTTTATGGTATACGGCGCAGAGGCAGTACTGCCATGCGATATAATCCATGACTCACCTCGAGTGCGCATGTACGGAGATAGATAAGCCGAGCTCGATCGGCAGGACAGCTTGGACGCATTGGAAGAGGAGCGCGACATGGCAAAGGCTCGTTCCGCATTCTATCAACATCAGGCTCGAAGATATCAAAGCAAAGAAGTACGGGCCAAAACGTATAACGTTGGCGAACTAGTTCTACGCCTGTCGGACAAGAAAAAGGATAAATTAAAGCCCAAATGGGAGGGCCCCTTCATTATCGACCAAGTACTGACCGGCGGAGCGTACCGTCTGCGAGGCGCATCAGACAACCGACTCGAGCCGAACCCATGGAATGCAGCACGCCGACGAAGATTCTACGCCTAGCGCCAGACTCCGTGTTCGTCAACTTCCCTTGTCCCTTTGTTTTATTTTTTGTTTTTATTTTTGGCAGTCCGGGATTTTGTTCCTTCTCCCTCCCCCTTTTTCTCACAAGCCCTTAGGGGCTCGCATGTGCAATATTCACACGCACCCGACGCGCTACCTGCGCTCACAATACCTGGGTGCTTCTCTACCAAGAAGTTTATATAAAACGGGCCTCACGCCAAAAACATGTGTAATGCTTCCGCATGAACCTTTTATACTCCATTATATGCATCGACATGACTTAAGTTTTGGCCAAGCTGGGTTGCCTGGCTCCTGTGCTTACCCCTACGTTCCCGTTTGTTTGGCTAGGTGGTAAAGGGAGCACCTCTGCGATTGTTACTGCCGGGTCAGCCGGATGTGTACCTCAGACTGGGTGAAGCCGAAAGCTAGCGTTCTTAAGGGAATATTCGGTCGGTGAGCTAAAAGATGATCTTTCGTATTTACATTTTTGCCCCCAGATGCTTTTCTGCTCTTTCTGGCAGTTCGGACATGCACTTTAGGGCATGCCTCCCAGGGAAAGGAACCCCTAACAGAACTATTCTCTTTGGAAGATGTTTCTTACTAACCATGTAATATAACATAACTAGTTGGGCACTTGTCTGCTAAAGCACTTATGACCCCTACGCCTTGTCTCCATGCATGCCCCGGTTCTTACATAACCAAGAGGGTATTCGGGCACACTCCGGACTATAGGGTCCAGAGGTCGAAGCGAAAAGGTCCGCAATGACAAACGATCTACAATCCGGCTAGAGGACATTTTTATGTCATTTTCACATAGTCAATCCGACTCGGCATCTTCTTGTTCAATGCCATCTAACAGGCGGTCTAATTTACAGTCCTGTTGGGAATACTTTGCAGCCAGCTCCACCTGGCCATATGCCAAGCTGACCGGGATCTCCTTTCCGTCCGGACCTATAGGGCCGACCTCGGCCATGTGGTTTGGGTCAGCCTTCGTGTACCGAGTCTTCACCATGGCCAAGGCCTCCCTGGCACCTTGACGGCAAGCCGATATCTTCCATAACTGGAAGCGCTGCCGCACTCCCTCCAGCTTCTTGGCAAGCTCCAAAAGGCCTTCGGGCACGGAGAGGGATGGCCACATAGCCTGGATGACGCCCCGCATTGCCTGCCGAACTCGCTCGTGTAGTTGCACCAGCTCGGGAAGATGGTCTCCCGATGAACCGGGCATTTCCTCCGCCGGACGACCCGTCAGCAGACCTACAGACATAGCTCTATCAATCGACTTCCTCGCCGAATTCTTTTTTCGAAGATTCGTTCAAGCACTTACTAAAAATGCCGCGTCGAAGTCGCCGATTCTCCTTCACGGCAGAAGACAGCTGAAAGCAAACATCTTTCAGTTCCTCGCCTAACTGGGTATTGACGTCTTGAAGCTTGTTCTTCTCTTGCCTCACCCTCGTCAGCACGTTCTCGCCAGCCTTTAGTTGGTGTAGGAGTTGTTGTTGGTCCGGATTTGCTCCGGCCTCATCTTCATTATTATAGTCAGGGTTGCACGCCTGCCGCATTTCAAAACGGAGGTACCTTTTGAAGCACATATTACCTGCGGGCGTCCCCTTGACATTCTCTGAAGCGGCCAATGCGGCCTCGAGCTGAGCCTTGCACTCTTCGAGCTCCTGGGACAATTGCGTGTTCTTCTTTGTAAGACACTGCATAGCACATGATCCTTCAAACAGTTATCTTCACTGTTTCAAGTCTCGGGGGCTACTGACATATATAACCTTCAATTCTACTCACCTGTATGTCTTTCACATACTGCTCCGTGGCTTTGGCTAGACCATTTTGAGTAGCACGGAGATACGCATCTCCTGTATTAAAGGCGTCCAATGCCTCTAGGGAAAAACACGCGTCACGGAGAACAGTCCAGCGACGCCTGTGGTTTAGGGCACTCTCCACCTCTGAATTAGTGGCAGATAGCCCGTCGGTGCCCTCTGTCGGAGGAGCGCCCGAGGCGCGTCCCGTGTCCGCCTCCGCTTACGGACCCGGCCTCGAACCTTGTCCGGCGGACATAGTCCGGCGGGCTCTCTTCTTTCTAAGAAAATCATGAGCATTAGTAGGACTCAAGGGCATAAACCCTAGGCGTTAAATCCGCACACCATACCGTTGCACCGGAATCTCGATCTGGTCCGCACTTCTTTTTGGCCCGCCTGGTTTCAGCGGCCCTTGTTGGCTGCCCACCGTGGGCTCGGCCTTCCGCCTCAAGGATTTACCCTGCGAAACGTTGTTAGTGCACGACATGCAAGATAAAACATGAGAATACTGGGACTTCGGTCTTAGTCACCTTGGAGGCTAGAAGTAGTCCAGGATAGTCGGCCGTGATGGCCACTAAAGAGTTATCCTTGCTCAATTGATGAAATACTCCATCAATCAACTCCACGCATAAGTCTGGATCTTCTTGGGAGTTTGGATCGAGGGACCGTTCCGGATCCTCGGGTTGTGGAGCAGAGCTGTTTATTTCCTTCACAGCCTGGCGCAGCTCCTGCGTTTAAACATTACTAGTCTAAGTACTCAACTACGGGAATTTCAAAAACGGATAGGCAAGTGAAAGTGTCCGCTCACCAACTAGGAGGATTGCACATAGAGAATCCGCCTTCCGGGTTGATGCGGAGGAATTCTTCCTCTTCCCCTTGAACAAAGCGGATAAGATTATCGTTAAAGTGGCGGCCGAATCTGGCCCCTTGCGACCGCACCGGGTAGCATCATCCTCCCCGTTGAAATCCCACATGGGGTGGCCTCTGTATTGAAGCGGCTGCACCCCTCGCGTGATGCATATGGCCATGACCTTGATCATGGTCAGTCCGGAATGAGCCAACAACCTTATCCGGCTCATCAGGTACAGGACGTCCCTGTTAGCTTCCCTCTGAGGGTTCCATGGGTGCCAACTCAGGCGCTTCTTCAATGGGGCATTATTGAACTCGGGAAGGCCGATCTGTACAGGGTACGGCATGGGGACGTCATCTATATAAAACCATTCCGAGGGCCAGTCTTCGGACACCCTTTTTGGGGTGCCGGATAGATATCCGGTCCCGGCGATGCGCCATAGTTCGGCTCCGCCCACTTGATAAATAGACCCCTCCTGAGAACGAGGCGCAAGGCAAAACAACCTCTTCCACAGAGCAAAATGGGCCTCAACGCCCAAGAACAGCTCGTAGAGGGCCACGAAGCCCGCAATGTGCAGAATGGAGGCGGGCGTGAGGTTGTGTAGCTGGAGGCCATAGAACTCCAGCAACCCTCGAAGAAATGGATGAATTGGAAATCCGAGTCCTCTCATCAAATAAGGGACTAGGCATACCCGCTCTCCTCGAGAGGGATTGGGGACGCTCTCTGCCTGCTCTCCGTCACTATAGGTAGCAATCCCGGCTCGAACTGGGACCATATATGCTGGGGGGAGAAGCCCCTTGGACTGAAGCACTACTAGCTCGCTATGCGGGACGGAACACCAGCCCCAATCTCCGGGCCGAGCATTCGAGGGGCGAGAGGAGGAGCTGCACCGACCGGCCATGGTGGAATGGATCTCTATCGAAGGCACTCTGATGAAATCTCGCGGAGGGAAGATGGTGTGAGTTGGATCTAAATCCCCGTCTCTTTTATGGGCGGTTCATTAACGCAACCAGGGGGGTAACTGAAAAAATCCCCTGGCTTTTCGCATTCGTTTGACACGTGGAAGATGGTCATTATGGGCACAGAAGCAGAGGAGGGCAGCACACACTAGAAGCCGGACACTATTCGACGGATACAGAGGATTTGCGGGAGAACCCACCTTGCAATGCCGAAGACAACTTGCACGCCGGACTTGTCGTCATTGAAGCCTGGTTCGGGGGCTACTGAGGGAGTCCTGGATTAGGGGGTGTCCGGATGGCCAGACTATGACCTTTGGCTGGACTCCTGGACTATGAAGATACAAGATTGAAGACTCCGTCCCGTGTCCGGATGGGACTTTCCTTGGCGTGGAAGGCAAGCTTGGCGATACGATATGAAGATCTCCTCCCATTGTAACCAACTCTATGTAACCCTAGTCCTCTCTGATGTCTATATAAACTGGAGAGTTTTAGTCCGTAGGACGAACAACAATCATACCATAGGCTAGATTCGAGGGTTTAGCCACTCCGATCTCATGGTAGATCTACTCTTGTACTACCCATATCATCAATATTAATCAAGCAGGAGTAGGGTTTTACCTCCATCGAGAGGGCCCGAACCTGGGTAAAAACATCGTGTCCCTTGTCTCCTGTTACCATCCGCCTAGACGCACAGTTCAGGACCCCCTACCCGAGATCCGCCAGTTTTGACACCGACAGCGGGCACCCTGCAGGACACTGTCATAATACTTTTCGGGGTGGCAATGCTCCTTGCCCTCCGGCGGCCCCTCTGTCACCAGCTTCTCGGCATCCATCTTCGCCCAGTGCACTTTCGCACGGGCGAAGGCCCTACGCGCACCTTCAATGCAGACGGACCGCTAATGGCTTCAAGACGCAGACAAGCACTCACCAGCCGCTTTGCAAGGCCAAAGTAGCTGCTGGGCAGGGGCTCCGCAGACATAACCGGCCTATGAGGTCCTTCATGGCCAGTTCATCTGCCTTGTGCAATTCGACCAATTGCTTCAGCTGGTCGCTCAAAGGCATCAGATGTTTGGTCCCAGTATACTGAGACCAGAACAACTTCTCCGTCGAGCTCCCTTCTTTAGCCCGATAGAACTCCGTGGCACCCGATATGCTGCGCGGCAGATCTGCGAACGCTCCTGGAGAGCTCCGAATTCGAGTAAGTAAAAGGAAAGTCTCCTTCACATGCTTGCTTTGCATAATGAACGCCTTACCCGCCGCTAACTTCTTGGCCGCCTGAATCTCCTAAAGGGCCTTATGGGCTTCGGCCTTGGCATCTTGTGCGCTTCTGAGGGCCTTCGCAAGCTCGGACTCTTGCGTCTTAGAGTCACGCTCCAAGGACTCGTATTTCTTGACAAAATCCTGGAGCTCTTGCTAGACCTCGTCAACTCGGGCCTCTTGCTTTTCACGCTCGGTGTGCTCCTTGGCCGCTTTGTCTTCGGCCTCGGACAACGCCTTTTTCAGGCCACCACTTCGGTCATGGCCCCTATTGAAGTTCATGACGATTCTATGAGCTAAAAACATTTTTATTCATCAATATACAGACGCGGTATCACTTACCTTTGTTCTCCTCGAGCTGCCTCTTCACGAGGCCGAGCTCTTCCTCGTTCCGCTCCAGGTCCCGCTTCAGTCCGGAGACCTCCGCAGTACGAGCGGCAGCAGCCAGCAGCGACGCCTGCTTATTCACATAGACATATTCTAATTAGACTCCTGTGGATGTTATTTGATCCTCTGTTCGGCCTTCCTTTCCGAACACGAAACAGACCATCAGGGGCTACCGTCTATGCTGTGAATACTTTTCCAAAATTTGATTACTTACCTCAAAGCCTGTTAGCAGGCTGGTGCAGGCTTCGGTCAGTCCGCTTTAGGCAGACCGAACCTTCTCGATCACTGCACTCATGATGGTGCGGTGCTCTTCGTCAATGGAAGCGCCCTGAAGCGCTTCCAGCAAGTTGTCCGATGCCTCTGGATGGATAGAGGTCATCGGCATAGGCGGCTCGCCCCCCTTAGTAAGGGGCTACCTACCTGAATCCGAAACCACTGGAGGTTCCGGCGCAGTATCTGGCTGGGGGCTAAACTTGCCGCGGCCCCCGTCATAAGAATCCATGGGGGTCTTCCCCCCATGTGCCCGGCGTCGGGGATTTCACTTTGGGGCATCTCCAGAACTGTCTTCCCCTGGTCCGGTATCCTCTAAGACAACACCTCGGTGTCGTCCATGGGCCGGGGGTGGTGGCCGCCGGGAGTGAATCACTGTTCATCGCTGACTGGTTCAAAGACCAATCCAAGGAGGATGCACCGATGTGGGCTTTAGACGGATTACACGATCATATTTAACATGATAAGAAGCAATAAAGCAAAACATGCTAGAAGTATTAAAGTGTCCGGATACTTACGACTTCGCCAGGGGCTTGTCCCTGGGCAACCACTCCTCGTCGCTGTAGGCGGCTGTTGTGGAGTGGTCCGAAGGGAGGGTCTTTCCCTTCTTGGACCCTCCGGCCTCCCCGGACGGGGCAGCCTTTCTTTTCTCCCCCCCCCCCTGGTTGGGGGGGGGACTTTCCTCTTCCTCCTCCTTGTTTTTGTTGGAGGAGCGCGCCTCGGTGTCTTCGAACGATGAGTCCGATACAACCTTGCGCCAGAGACCTTTCCTGGTCCCCGCGGCCTTCTTCTTGGCCTTCTTCCCTGGCACCTTATAGGGCGCCGGAAACAACATCTCCGTTAAGAGAGCCGTTGCTGGATCTTCGGGTAGTGGAGCTGGACAGTCCATCCGCTCCGCTATCTCTACCCAGTCCTGTTAAATTGGTGTGGGGGCTTAGATTCCTCCCACGAATATACTGGGGAAAGGAGCATCTTGTAAAATATAGAGAGCTTACCGGATTGGCATGACGCTTTGCGCTGAGTCTACGATCCTCGGTAATGGGAGGAGGTACCTCGGTGGCCTTGAACAACACCTTCCAGATGTCTTTGCACGTCGTGTCAAAGTGCTCTCGCAGCGTCTGTTGTTCGGCCGGGTCGAACTCCCACATATTGAATGCCCGTCTTTAACACGGAAGGATCCAGCGGAAGAGCATGACCTGGACCACGTTGACAAGCTTGATTTTCTTGCTTATCATATTTTTGACACAGTTTTGGAGTCCGGTCAGCTCCGCCGGCGAACCCCAGGCTAAGCCCTTCTTTTTCCAGAAGGTGAGTCGCATGGGGATGCCAGATCGAAATTTGGGGGCCGCCGACCAGTTGATGTCGCGCGGCTCGGTGATATAGAACCACCCCGATTGCCACCCCTTCACGGTCTCCACATAGGAGCCTTCGAGCCAGGTGACGTTGGGCATCTTGCCCACCATGCCACCTCCGCACTCCGCTTGCTGGCCGACCACCACCTTCGGCTTCACGTTGAAGGTCTTCAGCCACAGGCCAAAGTGGGGCTTGATGCGGAGGAAGGCCTGGCACACGACGATAAACGCCGAGATGTTGAGGATGAAATTGGGGGCCAGATCATGGAAATCCAGCCCGTAGTAGAACATGAGCCCGCAGACAAATGGGTGGAATCCCAGTCCGCGGACGAAGTGAGCAAGGAACACAACCCTCTCATGGGGTTCCGGAGTAGGGACGATCTGCCCTGCGTCTAGGAGCCGGTGAGCTATATTTGCGGCCAGGTATCCGGCTTCCCGGAGCTTCATGATGTCCTCCTCCGTAATGGAGGAGACCATCCACTTGCCTCCCGCTCCGGACATGTTTGGAATGGCTTTACGGAGAAGGCGAGAGCTTGGGCGCTGGAGCTCGAGCATGCGACAATGGATGGGCAGGAGGAGAAGAAGGCGTGGGTGAAAATAGGAATCCTTATCCCTTTATAAAGGCGGTAGAAACTGTGCGCCTCCCCACTTGCCCCGTAAAATCGCTTATTCCCCAAGCGCCGCAATTGATGGCGCGGTTGGGTTACCCACACCCGTATTGATGAGAATCCCATGATAAGGGGACACGATCTCTGCTTCGACAAGACGTGCCAAGGAAACCGCCTCGCAATATGTGCAGTAGCTGGTTGAGAAAAACGGTTCGAACAATGACTGGGCCGTGGTGTGATATCACATTGTGAAAAGTTGTCAGCAGATTAGATTTGTGGAATATTGTACTCTCTACGGTGGTATGTGGAATTTTTTTGCAGAGCCGGACACGATCCTTGTGTTCAAAATCTTCTATGGAGTATTCGAGAAGGAACCCGCCATGCAATGCCCAAGACAATCTGCGTGGCGAACTCATCGTCATTGAAGCCTGGTTCAGGGGCTACTGAGGGAGTCCTGTATTAGGGGGTCCTCGGACAGCCAGACTATATACTTTGGCTGGACTGTTGGACTATGAAGATACAAGATTAAAGACTTCGTCCCATGTCCGGGTGGGACTCTCCTTTGTATGGAAGGCAAGCTTGGCAATTCGGATATGTAGATCTCCTTCTCTTTAACCGACTCTATGTAACCCTAGCCCCCTCCGGTGTCTATATAAACCGGAGGGTTTAGTCCGTAGGACAATAACAATCACAATCATAGGCTAGCTTCTAGGGTTTAGCCTCTACGTTCTCGTGGTAGATCAACTCTTGTAATACTCATATCATCAAGATCAATCAAGCAGGAGGTAGGGTATTACCTCCATCGAGAGGGCCCGAACCTAGGTAAACATCGTGTCCCCTGCCTCCTATTACCATTAGCCTTAGATGCACAGTTCGGGACCCCCTACCTGAGATCCGCCAGTTTTGACACCGACAGCAGGGAACTTATATCTCGTGTGGATTCAAACCACGTTCTGAGTGAATCCTCATAGCTTATGCTTCGTCACAAATCATTTCAAAGTATTCACTTTATCTAATAGATCTTTTCAAAGATTGTGTGTGACAGGAAACACCTCGGACACTGTTGAGTGCATTGAAAGAGACTACAAATGAGAGCATATGTCGATGCCACTCATACGAAGATTCATCTCGCTACCTTTCAATTTATCTACTATGAATTTGATGCATATCTTCAGGGGGAGCGTGTTCTATCTTTGTAATTATCTCTCGTCTTTCGTTATCCTTCACATTCCATTTCGTTATTTATCTTTCGCCCTCCTGTGTTTTGGAGACTGTTGACAGAAACAGGCATGGACTGGTTTGTTTGCTAGTTCACACAGAGAAAAATAGTCCATGCAGAACCAAAGAGAATGTTGTCTCTGGTGCCAAGTTCTAGGAACTTCACCGAAGAAATCTGTGTTGCAGAGAAGATTGAGCTACATCTATTGAAGACATGTAGGAGAGAATATTGTTATGAAGGAGTTAACTCCTCTAAAAGTTTATTGCTGATGTGAAGAAATTGGTTCGGAGGTTCAGTCCAAAGAAGATTGACTACATCGAATGGAAGTCAAAGACAAAGTGAATACGTAGTATTCATTTTGTTGTTCTTCTTTCAATCATTTGAGTCATAGGACCTCTATACTTTTAAGAGGGGTATAGGTTCTCGAAGCTTAGATCCGCTGTGATGCTTAGCCTAAACCTATGTGAGACTGAGAGAAATCTCTGTATCTTTTGAAAGATTACCTGCCAGCAGTGGACCTTGTTCTTCGTGCTGCAGGAGATATCTTTCGAACTAAAGAGTTAGCATTACTTGCTCTGCAACGAATGTTACCGTTATGCTCCATTTCCTACCGTTGGACTCGTGTCGTTCGGCCATTGGCTACTCCACATGTCCAATTTGGTCTTTTCCCTTCAGGGAAGGCTGTGTCTATAAATAGCCACCCCGCTCCAACGTTGCTCATTGGCTGTCCGCTTAAGATTTCAGAGAAGATTGATTGAGCATCCCCTCTTCGAGTGATTTGAGTTTAAGATCCCCCGAGAGAAAAATCAAGAGCCCGAAACTTAGATAGTGGTTGAGCATCACAGTAGTTCTGAGTTAGAGTTGTTGCACCTATTACTCTTGAGAGTTGTGAACTCTCTGGACAGATAGGTGTCAGCTCGAGTTTTGAAGAGTTGTTGTCTTCACCAAGCAAGATCTTCAGCAACCAGGAGTCTTGGTTTGCGAAGAGGTTTGTGGAAGATTTGGAGATCATTGACAAGTATCTACCATGAGTGAAATCAATTGGATTCTGATCAGCTCTGAGTTGAAGGAGAATAGGGCGAAGAGAGTTTATCTTCTGTGTTAAGTCACAATCCCTCCAACCAGACGTAGTCCTTTAGCAGAAGGGAGAACTGGTCTACCAAATCCATCTGTCACCATCGAGCACCACTGGTTCATTCTACTTTACCGCTTTACCTTTAGAAGTTTATTTTTCGTGCTCTGTGACGATTGTTTATCTGATCAATCATTGTCTGTTGCATATCATTTGTTCTTGTCTTCTCCATCATTTGCGTTTGTTATAGTTTGTTGCGCATCTTGTTGCATTCTCATCATTCTGTTTAGACGCACCAGTCACATAATCTACTTGTTGCACTTATTGTTTTTGACTGGTGTGCTTTCTCTGCTTCAATTTCATTCACCTCATCTCCCCTTGTTGTGCGCTTTTCATTCATAGTACTTATCCTGTTTTCATGCGTGCCACTGCATCTATTCGCATATTGCATAACCATCATTATTGTCAAATTCGTGATATCATATGCTCAGACTATTATTGCTTCCTTCTTTGATAAATATGTTCCTCTATAGTGTGCTTGATTAAGTTCTTTTCTACCTAACCTTATTTCTGCTTCTGTGTTTGGGATCAGTTCAAAACATTCGCAAGAATTTTTGAATATCCCATTCACCCCCCTCTGGTCGATATACTCTCGGTCCTAACAATAGTATTCACCCAAAATCCAACCATTGCAACCTTTTGACTCAACTTGGCGACGCCGAACCAAAAACTCAGTGAGACCAAGATGTGTAGAAGATTTGAATTTTGGGCATTTTAGTGAGACCGAACAAAGAATCTAGGATGGACCGATATGCGATGACCTAAGCAAGACTTCATTTTGGTAATTTTGATCGGTTCAACTCGGTAATTCCAAAATTATCTAATTGGTTACAGAACCTTGGTCAGTGCAACTCAGTGGGACCGATCCTCATCTTGGTACAACCGAAATTCTAGGGTTTGGCTTTGGCACTATCTAGGATCAACTTGGTGGGTCCGGGTGTATGGAACTCGGTGGGACCGAGTTGGGCTTTTAGGGTTTGGACAGATATGATTTGGAGAAGGTGGTTGAGGGTTTTTGGAGCAATATCTTTAAGCACGTTGAGCAATTGAGTCATGATCAAAACCCCATCCCCTTTTAATAGTATTGGCTTTCCTATGGGCTCAACGTGATCTTGGGTCACTTAACCAAAAATTTAGAGTCTTGAAGCTTGTGCCAATCCATGTCCTTAGCATTTTGAGGAGTCCGCATCTCATGTCCTTGCCATGCCAACATTGAACTTTCCTAAAATCTATCTTGAATAGGCGTTAGTTCAATGACATATTGATACGTCCATTTTGCATCATGTTTTCCTACTATTATTTATATTGTTTTTTTCATTATAACGCTTTACGGAGTAATTCTAATGCCTTTTCTCTCATAATATGCAAGGTTTACACAAAGAGGGAGAATGCCCACAGTTGGAATCTGGACCTGAAAAAGCCATGTCAGAGATACCTATTTTGCACATCTCCAAATGAGCTGAAATTTCACAAAGAATTATTTTGTAATCTATAATAAATACTAGAATAAAGAAATACTAGAGGGGGCCTCCCAGGTGCCCACTAGGCACCATGGCACACCACCCCCTGCTGGCGCGCCCTGGTGGGTAATGGGGGCCCTAGCCCACCTCCGGTGTCCATCTTCTGGTACATAAGGTCTTATGACCTAAAACATAAGGATAGGACTTTCAGGACGGAGCGCCGCCGTCTTGAGGCAGAACTTGGGCAGGAGCACTTTTGCCCTTCGGTAGAGCGATTCTGTCGGGGGAACTTCCCTCCGGGAGGGGGAAATCGAAGCCATCGTAATCACCAACAGCCCTCTCATCTTTGGGAGTCCAATCTTCATCAACATCTTCAACCACACCATCTCATCTCAAACCCTAGTTCATCTCTTGTGTTCAATCTTTGTTACAAAACCTTAGTTTGGTACATGTGGGTGACTAGTACTGTTGATTACATCTTGTATTTGATACTGGCCGGTTTATTTGGTGGAAGATTATATGTTCAAACATTATGATATTTATTACTCCTCTGATCTTGAGCATGAATATGTTGTGTGAGTAGTTACTTTTGTTCTTGAGGACATAGGGGAAGTCATGTTGTAAGTAATCACGTGAATTTGATATTCATTCGATATTTTGATGGTATGTATGTTGTGATTCCCTTAGTGGTGTTATGTGAACGTCGACTACTTGACACTTCACCATCTTTGGGCCTAAGAGAATGTATTGTGGAGTAGTTATTAGATGATGTGTTGCTAGAGTGACAGGAGCTCAAACCCTAGTTTGTGCACTATTTCGTAAGGGGCTGATTTGGATCCATATGTTTAGTGCTATGGTTAGATTTTATCTTAATACTTCTTTCGTAGTTGCGGATGCTTACGAGGGGGTTAATAATAAGTGGGAGGGTTGTTCAAGTAAGAACAACACCTAAGCACCGGTCCACCCACATACCATCTTATCAAAGTAGCGAATGCGAATCAAACCAACATGATGAAAGTAACTAGATGAAATTCTCGTGTGCCCTCAAGAATGTTTTACCTATTAACATAAATTGTTCCGGCCTATCCATTGCCACAAAAGGATTGGGCTAACTTGCTGCACTTTTATTACTGTTACTGTTACTTACTTGTTACAAATTATCTTGCTATCAAACTATCTGTTACCGACAATTTCAGTGCTTGCAGAAATTACCTTGCTAAAAACCGCTTGTCATTTACTTGTGATCCTCGTTGGGTTCGACACTCTTACTTATTAAATGGACTATGATTGATCCCCTATACTTGTGGGTCATCACATATATGTTGTTATAAATTACCAAAACCAATCGGGGATTAGTTGCACTTTCAATCTCCCCCCTTTTGGTAATTGAGGACAACATATAGATCAAAGCTTCGACAAATGATATAATCAATGAATGACATCGTCGCTTTGAGAAGAATGTGATAAGCAAGAGCTCCCCCTAAATTTGTGCATTATTAAAATTTTGTGTTTGAATGCAAATGCGCAATCAATTAGGATCATGGATCAACATACATCTGGGTGGAGCACTCAAAATGATATGACGAAATATAACAAGCGCTCATCACCAAGCATACAAGTGAATGATCATATAAGAAGCATCTAGATAGATAGATAAACATGCATATCATTAAAGTACGGTATTATAAAGAACCAAAGTAACATAGTCTCATACAAGCATCAAACGAATGTATCACTAAGTAGCAAAAATTCAACAAAAATCAAACGAGCAAAAGCAAAGCACTCTCTCTCGAAGCCCTAATGATCTATAATAATTCTCCCCCTTTGGCAACAAGTACCAAAACATTCAAAAGAGTATAGAGATGAGTGTCACTCTGGGCTTGATCTCTGGTAGCTCATAGTGAAGAAGTCTTCTGACTTGCAGCTCTGGTGTGCGTAGACATTGTTGGAGTAGAGAGAAGCGTGTCCGCAAATATCTATGATGGTGTCTTCTGGACCGGTGGAGTAGAGACAGTTGGAGGGATTGTAGGAGCAACTGAGGTGTAGCAGCTAGAGCCGAGATTGTGGCTCTGGTATCGGTGACAGGCACGGCTACTGACTTGGGTGCTACTTGGCCAATTTGTATATCAATTATGTGTAAAAAAATTCAGATCAAAAGCATGTTCCAGTGATTTTTAGAAATTCCTAGACTAAGTGCAAAGGTTTTTGTTTTTTCACATAATCAAGTTAGCTATCAACCAAATCATCCCAAAAGCATTACTTGGCACAAACAATAATTAAAACATAAAAACACAATCATAACAGTAGCAATTATTGTATCATCACACCAAAATATAAAGTAAAATAAATAAATTAAGATGACTATTTGGTTGCCTCCCAACAAGCGCTATTGTTTTACGCCTCTAGCTAGGCGTAAGGCATTGTTTCAAGTGTTGTCATCTTTAGTATTCACACTAATTCCATAGGTGGCCCTCATAATATATTCATATGGTGGTTTGATTATCTTTCTAGGTAAGTGTCCATCCATTTCTTTAATGGAAATTGGAACCTTATGTTTCCTTCTTTCATATCAATAATAACACCTATGCTTCGCAGGAAAGGCCTAACAATTATTATAGGACAGGACATATTGCATTCAATATCAAGCACAATGAAATGCACAGACACATAATTTCTATTAGCAAGCATAAGCACATCATTTATTCTACCAAATGGTTTCTTAATAATTGAATTCGCTAAATGCAAATTAAGGGAAGATTCATCCATGTCGATGAGACCTAGCACATCACCTAAAGATTTTGGTATAGTGGAAATGCTAGCACCTAGATCACATAACTCATTACATTCATAGTCTTTATTTTTTTATTTTATAGTAGGTTCCCATTCATCATGCAATTTTTCTAGGTACTGAAACCTCCAATTCTAGGTTTTCTTCATGAGCTTTTATCATAGCTTCTACAATATGTTTAATAAAAGCTTTGGGTGAATTTTTCATGATTGCAACAAGGAAATACATTCAACTAAACAGCAATTATCATTATTAAATTCATTGTAATCCAAAGTAGTAGGCACATCACTATTTAAAGTCTTGACCTCTACAAACCCACTTTTATCATTTTTATCATTAAGATCATCACCCTCCGAACAATTGAGACGCCTTCTATCTAAAATTGACTCATTCCAGTACCTTTTTCATCAAGTTTATATTACCAAATAAAGATTCACTAGGTGAGCACCAAGCATTTTAATATTTTTATATGATTACGATAAAAACCGAGTGGAATAGCCTTCTCTAGGAATTCTTGCTTAGTTCTCAACCTAGGGGTTCTCTCTTTACTTTTATTAATGGAGACTTGGATAGATTTACACTCACTAATATCATGCTTGGGTGGCAATTTTTTTATTTTTAAGAGTATCCACATCATGAGCAATTATATCCATCTTTCTAGCCATATCATGAACTTTATTCATTTTTTCTTCTACCATAGCATTAAAAATATTTTGAGAACTAATGAATTCTTTAATATTGTTCTCATGATTAGTGGGTATCCTATTATTATTATATTAATTACCATAATTATTGGAGGAATTTTCCGATATGGTCTAGGACTAAAATTACCACTATAAGCATTAAAATTATTTCTGTAGACAAAATTCACATCAGTAGCATTATTATTTTGCTCAATTAAAGTAGATAGTGGCACGTCATTAGGATCAACTTGAGAATTTTTACTAGAAAACATTTACATAAGAGCATTCATTTTATCACTCAAAATAGTAATCTCTTCGACAGAGTTTACCTTCTTACCAGTTGGAGCTCTTTTGGTGTGCAATTGAGAATAACTTGTCATTATATTATCAAGGAGTTTTGTAGCCTCTCCCAACGTGATCTCCATAAAAGTACCTCCCGCAGCAGAGTCTAGAAGATTTCTAAAAACAAAGTTATTCCCACATAGAAATTTTGCATAATCATCCATAAGCTTAAACCATGAGTGGGACAATTTCTAATCATAAATTTCATTCTCTCCCAAGATTGTGTAACATGTTCATGCTCAAGTTGCTTAAAGTTCATAATTTAATTTCTAAGAGAAATAATCTTAGCAGGAGGAAAATACTTGGCAATAAAAGCATCCTTACACTTATCTCATGACTCAATATTATTTCGAGGCAAGGATGAAACCAAGTTTTAGCACGATCTCTTAGCGAGAACAGAAATAATTTCAACTTAATAATATCATTATACACATCTTTTTTCTTTTGCACATCACATAATTCAACGAATGTGTTAAGATGGGAAGCAACATCCTCACTATGATTTTTCAGAAAATTGGTCTTTGGAAACAAGATTTAGCAAAGCAACATTAATATCATATGACTCTGCACTAGTCATGGGGGAGGAATTGGAGTACTAATAAAACCATTGTTATTGATATCTAAAAAGTCACACAACTTGGTGTTTTCTTGAGACATAGCGATAAAGAAAGCAAACGAGCAAACAAAAATATTTTTGTGTTTCTGATTATTTTTTATGAGAAGTGGGAGAGATGAAAATGAGAGGTAAAGGCAAATAAAAATTAGTGCAAGTAGATGATAGTTTGTGTGAAAGTACTTGATAGGTTTTGATGATGTCTTCTCGGCAACGACGCGAGAAATTCTTCCTACTACTTATGAGCTGCGTTGGGATTTTCCCGAAGGGAAGGGCAGATGCAGTATAGTAGAGAGAAGTATTTCCCTTAGTGAGAACCAAGGTTTATATTGAACCAATAGTAGAATCAGGCAAAGCCTCATGAACAAAACTTGCACACACAAAAGAAAATACTTGCACCCAACCCGGGTAAGAGGGTTGTCAATCCCCTTGAACTCGTTACTTGTAAGGATGATCCAATCTTGTATAGGTACATAGATAAATTGCAAGGTAAAATAAAGGAAATAAAATTGCAACAAAGTATTTTTGGATTTTATAGTATGATTAAAGTAGACCTAGGGGCCATAGTTTTAAGTAGAGGCTTCTCTCTTGAACACCTAGCATATGGTGGGTGAAAAAATTGATGTTGCGAAATTGATAGAAAAGCACATAGTAATGACGTATTCATGGCAATGATCATGTATATAGGCATCACGTCCGAGACAAGTAGACCGACTATGCCTGCATCTACTACTATTACTCCACCAATCGACCGCTATCCAGCATACATCTATGGTATTAAATTCATAAAAAATGGAGTAATGCCTTAAGCAAGATGACATGATGTAGACAAAGTAAAATCAACTAATATGTACAAACCCCATCATTTTATCCTTAATGGTAATGATACAATACGTGCCTCGCTACCCATTTTGTCATTGGGTGAGGACACCGCAAGATTGAACCCAACACAAAGCACCTCTCCCACTGAAGATAAATCAATCTAGTTGGCCAAACCAAACAGATAGATCGAAGAGAAATACAAAGCTATAGCAATCACGCATAATAAAGTTTAGAAAAGACATAATCACTTTCAATGAATATTCCAATCATAAGTTCACAATTCATCGAATTCCAACAAATACACCACAAAAGAAGATTACATTGGATAGAACTCCAAGAACATCGAGGAGAACATTATATTGAAGATCAAAGAGAGAGAAGAAGCCATCTAGCTACTAGCTATGGACCCATAGGTCTGTGGTGAACTACTCACATGTTGGGGAACGTAGCATGCAATTTCAAAAAAATTCCTACGATCACGCATGATCTATCTAGGATATGCATAGCAACAAGAGGGGGAGAGTGTGTCCACGTACCCTCGTAGACCGAAAGCGGAAGCGTTAGGTTAACACGGTTGATGTAGTCAAACGTCTTCATGATCCAACTGATCTAGTACCGAACATACGACACCTCCGAGTTTAGCACACGTTCAGCTCGATGACTTCCCTCGAACTCTTGATCCAGCAGAGGGTCGAGGGAGAGTTTCATCAGCACGATGGTGTGGTGACGGTGATGGTGATGTGATCCGCGCAGGGCTTTGCCTAAGCACTACAGCGCTATGGACGGAGGTGTAAACGGTGGAGGGGGGCACCGCACACGGCTAAGAGAATAATTGATGTGCCTTTGGGGTGCTCCCCGCCCCCGTATATAAAGGAGGGGAGGAGGAGGCCGGCGGCCAGGAGGGGCGCGCCATGGGGGGGAGTCCTACTAGGACTTCACTCCTAGTAGGATTCGCCCCCTTTCCTTTCTTCCATCGAAGGGAAAAGGAAGGAAATGGAGAGGGAGAGGGAAATGGGGCGCCGCCCCCTCCCTTAGTCCAATTCGGACTTCCCTGGGCGGGTGAGGGGGGGCACGCGACCACCCCTTGCGGCCCTCCTCTATCTCCACTAAGGCCCATGTAGGCCCAATACTTCCCCGGGTGGTTCCGGTAACCCCTCAGTACTCCGGTAAGATACCCTAACCACTCGAAACCATTCCGATCTCTGAATACTACTTTCCAATATATGAATCTTTACCTCTCGACCATTTCAAGACTCCTCTTCATGTCTGTGATCTCGTCCTGGGCTCCGAACAAAACTTTGGTCACCAAAACACATAACTCATAATACAAATCGTCATCGAACGTTAAGCGTGCAGACCCTACGGGTTCGAGAACTATGTAGACATGACCAAGACACATCTTCGGTCAATAACCAATAGCGGAACCTGGATGCTCATATTGGTTCCTACATATTCTACGAAGATCTTTATCAGTCAAACCGCATAACAACATATGTTATTCCCTTTGTCATCGTTATGTTACTTGCCCGAGATTCGATCTTCGGTATCCTCATACCTAATTCAATCCCGTTACCGGCAAGTCTCTTTACTCGTTCTGTAATGCATCATCCCGTAACTAACTCATTAGTAACATTGCTTGCTAGGCTTATAGTGATGAGCATTACCGAGACGGCCCAGAGATACCTCTCCAATACATGGAGTGTCAAATCCTAATCTCGACCTATGCCAACCCAACAAACACCTTCAGAGACACATGTAGAGCATCTTTATAATCACCTAGTTACGTTGTGATGTTTGATAGCACACAAGGTGTTCCTCCGATATTTGGGAGTTGCATAATCTCATAGTCAGAGGAACATGTATAAGTCACGAAGAAAGCAATAGCAATAAAACTTAATGATCATTATGCTAAGCTAACGGATGGGTCTTGTCCATCACATCATTCTCTAATGATGTGATCCCGTTCATCAAATGACAACACATGTCTATGGCCAGGAAACATAACCATCTTTGATTAACGAGCTAGTCAAGTAGAGGCATACTAGGGACACTCTGTTTTGTCTATGTATTCACACATGTACTAAGTTTCCGGTTAATACAATTCTAGCATGAATAATAAAGATTTATCATGATATAAGGAAATATAAATAACAACTTCATAATTGCCTCTAGGGCATATTTCCTTCAGTCTCGCACTTGCACTAGAGTCAATAATCTAGATTATATAGTAATGATTCTAACACCCATGGAGTCTTGGTGCTGACCATGTTTTGCTCATGGAAGAGGCTTAGCCAATGGGTCTGCAACATTCAGATCCATATGTATCTTGCAAATCTCTATGTCTCCCTCCTTGACTTGATCGCCGACGGAGTTGAAGCGTCTCTTGATGTGTTTGGTTCTCTTGTGAAATCTGGATTCCTTCGCTAAGGCAACTGCTCCAGTGTTATCACAAAAAAATTTCATTGGACCCGATGCACTAGGTATTACACCTAGATAGGATACAAACTCCTTCATCCAGACTCCTTCAATTGCTGCTTTCGAAGCAGCTATGTATTCCGCTTCACATGTAGATCCCGCCATTACGCTCTTCTTGGAACTGCACCAACTGACAGCTCCACCATTCAATATAAATACATATCTGGCTTGTGACTTAGAGTCATCCTGATCAGTGTCAAAGCTTGCATCAACGTAATCATTTATGACAAGCTCTTTGTCACCTCCATAAACGAGAAACATATCCTTAGTCCTTTTCAGGTATTTCAGGATGTTCTTGACTGCTGTCCAGTGATCCACTCCTGGATTACTTTGGTACCTCCCTGCTAAACTTATAGCAAGGCACATATCAGGTCTGGTACACAACATTGCATACATGATAGAACCTATGGTTGAGGCATAGGGAATGACTTTCATTTTCTCTCTATCTTCTGCAGTGGTCGGGCATTGAGTCTGACTCAACTTCACACCTTGTAACACATGCAAGAACCCTTTGTTTGACTGATCCATTTTGAACTTCTTCAAAAATTTATCAAGGTATGTGCTTTGTGAAAGTCCAATTAAGCGTGTTGATCTATCTCTATAGATCTTGATGCCCAATATATAAGCAGCTTCACCGAGGACTTTCATTGAAAAATTCTTATTCAAGTATCCTTTTATGCTATCCAAAAATTCTATATTATTTCCAATCAACAATATGTCATCCACATATAATATTAGAAATGCTACAGAGCCCCCACTCACTTTCTTGTAAATACAAGCGTCTCCAAAAGTCTGTATAAAACCATATGCTTTGATGTCAGGACCCCGATCCTAAGGCACACCGATCTAGCATGTAACACATCATATCACTTTGCGGCCTCACGCACGGTATTCCCATGGGTGCCACCTTACCTGGCCCGGGACCGTTTGCGGCTTTTGGCTCAGATATATGATAGTGCCTCTAGCATCCATATGACACAGAAGCCGGGCCGACATGACTAGTCGTAAACTCAAGGTGGCGCTAACTTACAGGGACAAGCATACATGACCCAGCAACGAACGTGCCGATCAACATCGTATGAACCCAAGTCGTAGCAAGCTAAAGGGACTTAAAGGAACAATGCGTGACATTTCCCTGAAGGGACAGACACAGGAACAAAGAAGGACACATGTCGGCCAGCCTAAGTGTTCCGGAGCAGTAGCAAGCTATCAAGGCTCAGTGGAAGCACTAGGAGACATTTCCCGATAAGAGAGGCTACCAAGAATAAACAACTAGGTTGTCGGATCCCACACATACCAAGCATTTCAATAATCATACATACAATATGCTCGATATGTGCAAATACAACATGGCATCACAACATGACTCTACAACTCAAGTATTTTTTCAATAGGCTCCGAGGAGCCAAGTATTACAATCATGGGTATTATGACCCAACATTCAGAGCATACAAACTAAAAGCACATGCGGAAGGTTAGCATGTCTGAGTTCAGACATCTACAAATGAAAAGGGCTGAGAAGCCTGACTATCTACAAGATCCTGCCGAGGGCACTAGATCGTAGCTGAGGTAACAAGCTAAACGTCGAAGTCCACGCGGAACTACTAGTGAGACTGGAGTCTCTCTGCAAAAACATAAATTAAGCAAACGTGAGTACAAATGTACCCAACAAGACTTACATCAGAACTAGCTACATATGCATCATTATCAACAAATGAATGGTGGGGTTTCAACTGCAACAAGCCATCTTTAACTCGGTGGCTATCCTGAACTACGACTGCAAATAACTCTTTTGAGGTGGCCCACACGAGTCCACATATTCACCATATCAATACACCACTATGGATCTGCTCCCGTCTCCCTACGAGAACACCATCCATAGCACTCACGCTTATCTTGCGTATTTTAGAGTATCCACTTTCACTTGTCTATGAACTGTATAGGCAACCCAGTGGTCCTTTATCGCGGATGCGGCTATTTGAATAGATCATTTATAACCATGCAGGGGTGTACTTCTTCACACATGTTTCCACCACTTAGCGTCTGCACACGACATGTTCTCGACAGACTTCAAGCGAAAGCCGACGTGGGTGTAGACCATGACCTGAGTAACCACACAAGTCTCCAGTCCAGGTTTATCGCCTATTCAGGTTCCATCCGCAGGGAGTCCAGCCGAGGTTTCCACATACTGCCCCGAATGATGTGTGCAGGGTTCCTGAGCCCACCAAACGGGTGCCCTGGTACACCGTGCCACGTGCCTACCGCATCACAGCCCACCCTCCAGTTAGTTCTGTGCACGGCCTCTAGCAAACTAAACACACCAGAAACTACTTGCAACTCCTGGACAGAGGACAAGGGCGGTTCATAAGTCGAGCGGGGTCATATTTCAGGGCCCAACATGTGGTAGTAGCTGTTCATTGATCACAAACACACAACTCAGTTCCTGAGGATGACTTCAATGAGACAACCCACCATGTACTCCTACATGGCCTCTCACCGCTACCTTTACCAAATCGTGTTCACATAATTAGCTCACACACAGTAGGACATGTTCATCACCATTCCAATTCATCCCTGATGAATCAGACCTGTTGAGGATATAACTACTGAGTGTAAACCGCCCAGGAGGGGCCGATTCACGCTCAACTGTACTGAAGCCCATGAAGACAAAGAAGATGGCGCTTTACTAATAAAGCTTAGAGGCCCAGAGCCCGAAGGCGGATTAGGGCCCATAGTTGTATAACTTGTATTGTAAGTTAGGGAAGGGGGAGACCGAGCTGGACACTTGTATGAGCCGGCCTCGGAACTCCGTAGACCGGCCGGGCGTCAACCTGTGTATATAAAGGGACGACCCGGCGGCGGTTAAGGGACAAGAAACAACAACTTGAGACACAAGCAAAACATATTTTTCTCCCTGGTCATCGAAACACAATCAATCCCATCACAACTAGACGTAGGCTTTTACCTTCATTGAAGGGGCTGAACTAGTATAACTCTCGTGTCCCTTGTCCGGTTTAACCCCTTAAAGCTAATCTCGTTGCAATGGCTCCACGACTAAGTCCTCCCGTCAGGACATCTGACGTGTTATTTTCACGACAGTTGGCGCCCACCGTGGGGCTATCGCACGATGGTTTCGAGTTCTTGAAGGGCAGCTTTGAAGGACTCATAGGGTAAGCAGTCGGCCGGATGACCAAGAGTCGTCGCGGCAAGCTCTACATCGACGATGCAGGATGGGGCCCGAGGCCGGCTCAGTTGAGTACGGATACTGGGTCCCCTTTGGTGGAATTCACATTTTCATCGGCAAGATCAGTGAACCGGGCCCTGAGCCGGACATCTCCATCGACCTCGTCGAAACGGCTCAGCGTGCGAGTCCTGCCCCGGTTCAGCCTACCGTAAAACGTGCGTTCGTAGGATTCATCCATGGTACCGAATATGAACCGGTGTCCGATGGTGAGACGGCCATCTACTCAGATGGCGAGTCGTCCACTGGTGAAACCGAGTCACTGTACCAATTGCAGGACGGCCGGGTTGGGGGATATTCCGATGGCAACAGTATTCCGGACCCCTTTGAACCGCCGAATCGGGTTGCTGTTTTCATGGCCGGAACACAGCCCACCTTACAGTCTTCATCTACAGCAGCAATGACGTCCGGGTCAGCAGCCGTGGCAGGAGGCCCGGCGCGCCGACTGTCGGTGTCAAAACCGTCGGATCTCGGGTAGGGGGTCCCGATCTATGCGTCTTAGGCTGATGGTAACAGGAAGCAAGGGACACAATGTTTACCCAGGTTCGAGCCCTCTCGATGGAGGTAAAACCCTACTTCCTACTTGATTAATATTGAAGATATGAGTAGTACAAGAGTAGATCTACCATGAGATCATAGAGGCTAAACCCTAAGAGCTAGCCTATGATGGTATGATTGTAATTGTGATCTGCCTTCTAAGGACCATCCTCTCCAATTTATATAGACACTAGAGAGCTAGGGTTTACATGGAGTCGGTTATAAGGAAGGAAACATAATATCCGGATCGCCAAGCTTGTCTTCCACGCAAAGGATAGTCCCATCCAGACACAAGCCGAAGTCTTGAGTCTTGTATCTTGACGCTTCTATAGTCCGGACCATGTGTACAGTCCGGCAGTCCGGATACCCCCTTATCCAGGACTCCCTCAATAGCCCCTGAACCCGGCTTCAATGACGATGAGTCCGGCGCGCAGTCTTGTCTTCGGCATTGCAAAGCGGGTTCCTCCTCCGAATACTCCAAGATGGTTATCGAACACGTAGACCGTGTCCGGATCTGCAAGATGATCTTCACATACCCTAGCACAAATCCGTTCTGCTGGCAATTTTTGCACGTCATGCCCTTGCATCATGGCCTGGTCCAACACTAACCTACGTTTCCTACTCCACCTTGACTCGCGTTGCGAGGCGGTTTTATTGGCACGTCCTGCCAAAGCAGAGATTGTGTCCCCCTTAATACGTGCTCTTTTATCAATATGGGCATATGTGACCCCACGACGACCCTTGATATGATTCCGTGTATTTTAGATAAGTCTCAAGCCGTCACGCCGAGGACTCTTGGTGTTCATCCCTTTTATAAAGGGGTCAAGGCCTACGCCTTTTTACCACCTTTCCTGCTCTTCCTCGCCCCTCGAGCTACGACACTCAAAACCTAAGCTCCAGCACCCCAGATCCTCCAGCATGTCCGGATCCGACGCAACAGGCCGGTGGGTGGCCTCCTCGATTTAGGAGGAGGATATTGCGAAGCTTAGGGAGGTCGGATACCTGACCGCCGATGTCCAGCACAGGCTTCCTGCTCCGAGGCAAATTATCCCCGCGTCGGAGCCCAACGAGAGCATCGTGTTTATCCCTCACTTCCTCCGAGGCCTAGGCCACACCCTCGACCCCTTTGTGAGGGGGCTCATGTTCTACTACACCTTGGATTTCCATGATCTGGCTCCAGACGCCATCCTCCATATCTCGTTGTTCATTATCGTGTGCGAGGCTTTTCTCCACGTCAACCCACACTTCGGCTTATGGCTTAAGACTTTCAATGTGAAGCCGAAGATGACCGAGGGGCGACATGCGGAGTGCGGAGGCGCCAGAATAAGCAGAAATGCTGATGCCCCATGGCCAGAGGGTTCTTTTCTGGAAGTATCTGACGTATGGCAACGGGGATGGTTCTATGTCACTGCTCCCGGAGGCACAAAGTGGGTAGCTGCACCCGATTTCCGCTCAGGCCCTCCGTCATAGTTGGCGTCTTGGACCGATGTGGGACGGAATTATGGGCCTGCTGTCGATGTACCAGAACTGCAGAATCGCATCCGGGAGCTTATTGAGAGGGACATAAATCTTGTCATCATAATTCAGGTAATGCTAGTCCAGCGGATGTTGCCGTGCAAACGTCGGCCTCTCCGGATGTGGGAGTTTAATCCGGAGGGTCTGCGGACTATTAAGCACTTCTTCGGCCTGACGCTCGAAGGGATGTGCAAGTTATTCTTCGGACCACATGTAAAGTGTCCGGACACCACCGAGGATGCGGGCCTAAGCTGCAACCGCCTAGATGCCCAAGTAAGTAACCGTAAAGCCAGACACTTCATTTATATTTATCATAACCATTATTCTGAAAATCCTTCCTTGGCCAGGAATGGCTCAACAAGGCGGAGAGAATTAGGTGTCCGGCGCCACTTCCTGAAGGCTCGCCTCGTCCCACTATTGCAAAGATGCTGGGTCGGGCGCTCAGCAAAATCCCTTCAGGGAAAGGCGAAGGAAAGGAAAGTGAAGCCAAACTTCATGCGCTATGCATCCAGACCAGGGAAATCGCTACCCATCCTATGGAGGATAGCCGGAAAGGGGAGGCGAAAGCCTCCTCCCCACGCGGGAAGAAGAGGGCCGCCTCCGAAGATTTGGAGGCAGAGACGCCCAAGCGAGGGAAGGAAACATCACCAGAGGGCTCTGTCGCGACGGGCACTCTCACCGCGTCATGCCCACCAAGGGGCCAGCCCTCCACTGAGCCGTAAGTTATTCATTAATTCCAAGGTGTGATGTTACTCCGAGATCCATAACCAGGATTTCGTATTTTGTAGTCCGGCGAGCAGCTCTTCTCAACAGAGTTCGTCTTCAGGGGACCTTCATTTAGAGATGATGGAGAGTGAGACTCCACCCAACTCTCCGCCTCATGAAGCGGGCGACACGGAGGTGTCGTCACGGAGGAGTCCGGATCTGCCGAAGCCGGAGGCTAACACGCCAGCCGTCCTGAGCCCGGAGCGTTTGGCTCCTACGGGGGGCAATGAGAAGGGTCCGACGCAGTTCAGTGTCTGGCCGGACGTACCGACGGGCCGTCTAGAGCGAGACGCGCTCTCGGAGGAGCACCGCTCTTTAATGAGCACGGTGCTCACGAAGATTATGTAGTGAAAAATGCACAATTTTTTGATATGAAGCGCGCGCTAGGAGTGCTCACTATAGATAGTAGCCCCTGAGACTCTGGTTGCCCGCCGTAGGCGGCAAACGGTGGATCATATACTAATGGCTGCACCGTTAATGTGCGCAGGTATACAAGGATCCAACATCCGACCAGTCTGTTGAAGTTGCCGAACTAAGGAGGCAGATCGGATCAATTGATGCCGATATCACGCTGGTGAATAAGCGGCTGGAGGAGTCACAGGGTATGTGCTCGACTTCCCTTATTATGATGTATAGGGAAATGCAAGAGGGGCATATTATTATGCCATGTGTGTGCACTGCAGATGGTGCTGCTGCCGTGGAGGCCCTAAGGGCGGAACTTGCTCAAGCCAAGGAACAAGCTCGGGCTAGCAATGCGGCTACCCTAAAGGCGTCGAAGAATTGAGAGCCGAACAAGCTGCTCATCGCCGAAGTGAGGAAAAGATAGCCGAAATGGATGGGAGTGAAAGAATGCCGCCGACCGGTATGCACTCCTCGAAAAGGAGAATAAGGCTAGTTCGACCGAGCTAGACAAGGCACTTAATGCCGCCAAGGAGATGCGGACCGAGATCTGCAGTATGTGGGAGGAGCTCCAACAGGTCGACAAAATCGTGGCTGGGGGCTCATACTTACTGCGGACGAAGTTCTTGGATCCGAAGTATGCTCCCCTGGCGGGGCGCTTGAGTCCTGCAGATGCATATGCGGACTTGGCGAATAGTACAGCTGACGCTGTCAGGTTCTTCGAGCGACAAGGTGATGAAGAAGTGGAGAAGCTTTTCTGGTCGCAGTTCAATGCTCCCACTCGCCCACTGCCGCAGAATGAGAAGGTGGCTGCTATGGCGGAGCTCCACAGGCTGTCCGAGCTTGCAATGTGGTCTATAATAGACCATCTTTGGCCGAAGGGGCCTAAGCCGGACAACTATTTTGGTTTGGTGCAGCAATTCCTTGGAGCCGTGTCTCGGATTGACGCCATGAGGAGGTCGGCGTGCATAGAGGGTGCTCGGATGGCTCTAGCCCGCGTTAAAGCCTATTGGACGGATATGGAGGCCACTGTAATAGCGACCCAGGATCCGGCGGGAGGTCAATATCCAGCCGAGCAATACTTGGCGCAAGTCATAGAAGGTGCCCGCCTAATAGAGGCGCAGTGCTCGAAGAATGTCTTATTCGAGTGAGAGGTCGAACCATTGTAGAAAACAATGTTTTAGTTTAATTATGAGGCTATGTTTATACTTTTGCCCGGAAGTATGATTGTATCCCCTTTGCGACCGTTTTTATGTATAAGTAGTCCGAAAGATAGCAGTCGATGGCTTCAGCCCCCACGCATATAATGCGGGGGTGTTCGCAAAAAATATGCTTAATCACACTTGATCCAACGTCTTGGTCCATTAAGGAGCTGATCGCACGTCGAACTAGGCAACCGGACTATATAGCTGCAACACTTTCGCTTATCCATGGGAGTATAATGGTGGGGCTACTATGTAGCCCCTGGTACCTTCGCGTGCATCCGAATATGGTCGCGCATGTACATGGCCGGGAAACGGCCCTTCGTTAATGTGGAGGAATCTTTAGGGATTCCCGTGAGTCTTCGAGTGGTTGAAAAGTCTCTCGTCGTATCATGACAGTCAGTTTTCAGCTTTCTCTACTAAGGCGCTCATCCGGAATAACCAGGGCACAATCGTAGTAGTTCTCCTTTGGACTGCCTTAGCTGGTGATAACGGAACATAAGGCGGCAAACCCAGGAGCCGGACAAACCCAACATTTGACCAAAGACATGATTCAGAGCTGATGCATATACGGCCAAACTCGTGACGCCGAACACTCCCGAGGGTATTTGGTCTTTGTAAAGGAAAAGAGGCTTGACAAGAGCCTATTATAAGCCCTTAATTCCTAGGTACGTGCAATTTAGTCTGCCGTGGCCAAATGCCAATAACGGCAGTATCCTCTGTGGGTATAGAACCCATGGGATGGTTAAACAACAAGAGGCAGTAGAAAAGGTTTACACAGGGGCTTAATCTAAAAAGAAACCTGTTGAACGGGGCCCTACTGCACGTCTGCGCCTTTGTCTCCGTTGTGCCGTATCCTGGAAGGGTCTCGCGTGAACGTTGTCTGTAAAAAAAGAAAAACTCGTAGGAGAGTGCAACGTAAGTATGCGATTAATAATAAAAGTGTAAGATGTTGGCCTGCCAATAAGGTCGAGCCAAGTGTGGGGCTGTATTAAATATATACAGCCCCTGGTTTCAGTTATGGGATTACATATACGGTGCCCTGTTTGAATTTTATTCGGGCTACCGGACTCGTCTAACCGTGTCTGTGGTCGTAAAGACCAGTCATGTTTTCTGATATTGGAGGCCGCTTATAGTCGGCCGCTAGGGCCATCGCGTGTTCCTCTGTGCGCGAAGAGCGCTCCGTTATTCTGCTAATGGTGATGACGCCACGGGGACCGGGCATCTTGAGTGTAAGGTAGCCATAGTGCGGCAATGCGTTGAAGCGGGCGAAGGCCATTCTCCCAAGCAATGCGGGATAGCCGCTTTGGAAAGGTGCGATGGTGAAGAGCAGTTCTTCGCTTCTGGAGTTGCCTTGGGGGCCGAATATTACTTCGAGCGCGACTGAGCCCCTGCCATAGGCCTCAACGCCTGGTATGACCCCTTCAAAGGTGGTGTTGCTTTGTCTAATTCTGGATGGGTTTATCCCCATTTTGCGGACGGTGTCCTCGTATATTAAATTGAGACTACTGCCGCTGTCCATGAGGACACGGGTGAGACGGTATCCGTCGATTATTGGGTCAAGCACCAAGGCCTATGATCCTCCCGTGCCGAATACTATTTCGGCCGTCCATGTGGTCGAAAGTGATCGGACGAGACATCTAGTAATGAGATGTAGGTACGATGGGCTCTACATCGTGCGCATCTATGGGCGCACGTCCATGCCTTCTCGTGGATGTGTGAGTCGCGTGGATCATGTTTACTGTTTTAACCTCTGGCGGGAATTTTTTCTGTCCCCCAGTGTTCGGCTGGCGAGTTTCATCCTCGTCTTCGCTTGGTGTGTCCCTTCCCTTGTGTTCGGCATTTAATTTGCCGGCCTGCTTGAAGACCCAGCACTCTCTATGGGTGTGGTTTGCAGGTTTGTCCGGGGTGCCATGAATTTGGAATAGTCTGTCCAGGACTCTGTTCAGACCGGACGGTCCCTCTTTACTGCCTTTCAATGGCTTCTTTTGCTGATTAGGTTGAGAGCCCCTAAATCTGGCATTGACCGTCGTGTTATCCGGGCTCTCTTCCTTGTTTTGGCATTTGTTTTTATTACGACGTGGATTCCCGTTGCCATCCCTTATTTCGGATGTGGTGGGGTCGCTGGTGCCTTTACGGGCTAGCCAGCTATCTTCACCCGCGCAAAAGCGGGTCATAAGGCTTGTTAAGGCTGCCATTGTCCTTGGCTTTTCTTGGCCGAGGTGTCTGGCAAGCCACTCGTCACGGATGCTGTGTTTGAATGCCGCTAAGGCTTCGGCGTCCGGACAATCGACAATTTGATTCTTCTTAGTGAGGAATCTGTTCCAAAGCTTGCGGGCGGACTCTCTGGGATGTTGGATTATATGACTTAGATTGTCTACATCCAAAGGCCGGACATAGGTCCCTTGAAAATTGGCCCTGAACGCGTCTTCGAGTTCCTCCCAACTCCCAATTGAGTTTTCGGGGAGGCTTTTCAACCAGTGTCGAGCTGGTCCCTTCAACTTGAGGGGAAAGTATTTGATGGCGTGGAGGTCATCCCACCAAGCCATGTGAATATGCAGGATAAAATCCTTGATACAGACCCCTGGGTCTGTGGTGCCGTCGTATGCTTCTATGTTCACAGGTGTGAAGCCTTATGGGAATTCATGGTCCAGTACTTCTTCGGTGAAGCACAGGGGGTGAGCAGCCCCTCTGTATCTGGACGCGCTGTGGCATGTAGTCGGCTGTTGTTGTGTCCGGAGTTTATTCCGGAATGGTATCTGGCTTGTGTGAGCGTTTGGGTGACCATATTCCTTCGTCGGGGTGTGTCTTTTAGGTCCATAGATGGACCTGGCTGCACCGGCCTTCTTATCCAGATGCTCACGTAGATCGTGCGCAGTGTCCGCAACCGCTCTGTTATGGTTGTGAACCGGTACGTCTGGTTTCTTGGTCGAATTTTCTTTTGGTGGAATGGCCGCGTCGTCGAATTCTGGCAGTAGCTTGCGCTTCGGATAGTTTTTCGTATGGTGGTCATCACCATATCTTTCTTCGGTGTCTAGCACTTTATTCCATCTTCGACTGAGCTTTTCTTGTGCGGCCTTGAGCCGTTGCTTCTGCTTTTTTAGACTTCTTGCGGTGGCGATAAGCTTTCTGTGGAGGTTGTCTCGTTCCACTTGTTCGTCCGGGATGATGAATGCATCGTCGTCCGGACTGTCTTCTTGTTCTGGGGCGGCTTCATGAGCTCGTCCCTCCAGATCATTGTGATCGGGTATTTGCTCTGAACTTGATTTGGCGTGACCTGGCTCATCTTGCTCCATCACTGGGTCCATGTGGTCGTTGTTGCTTTCGGAGTTTGCGGGTATATCGACCCTTCTTGCGCTCTTGTCGCTATTTTTGCAATTGCTGGACTTTGAGCAGCGTTTGCGTCGCCTTTTTGGCTTTTGCCTGGGTGTTTTATCTTCCGGATTATCGTTGTCATCCTTATTGGGCGTATCTGCCATGTATATATCGTGTGACAAGGTAGTAGTCCCGCGCCCCAGGGATTCTAGAGCTTCTCCTGCAGCATCGTCCATACCGTCGATGTCTTCGGAGTCGAAGTCAAGCACGTCGGTTAATTCTTCAATCGTGGCAATGAAGTGGGTGGTGGGTGGGCACCGAATTCCTTCGTCGCCTGCTTCCCACTCGGGCCGGACATAGTTCGGCCCAGAGCCTCCTGACAAAGAGAGAGAATTTAATGAGTTCAGCATGTCGCCAATGGGCGAGTGCTGAAAGACGTCCACAGCGGTAAACTCCATTACCGGAGCCCAACCTGGCTCGGCTGGCTCAAGAGCGAGCGGACCGGGACCAACGACCGGATACGAGTCCGGGGGCCCAAGGTTACAGACCTCCACAGAGGTGAGACCTGTGTTCGACTCCACTGCCGATGAGTGTGCGGCCTGCGGGGCGGGGCCCAGCCCTCTGTCCATAGGCAACGCAACCTGCCCTGGATTTAGATCCGGGGCTTCTGCGGGGGTGATGTGCCGAGCATTGTCTAACAGCAGGTCTAGGCCATGCTCGTCGTGACTGTCCGGTGCTCCTGGCACAGGCTCGAATCCGTCGAAGATCAAGTCACCGCAGATATCTGCCGTTTAGTTAAAGTCTCCAAACCTGATCTGGTGGCCAGGCGCGAAGCTATCAATCTGCTCCAACTGGCCAAGCGAATTGGCCCGTAGTGGGAAGCCAACGAACTCGAAGATCTGTCCGGGGAGCAAAGTCTCACCCTGGACCGTGTTGTTGACGATTGAAGACGCCATCAAGCCTCGAAGCGACGACACAGAGGAACTCTCAATGAAAGCACCAATGTCGGTGTCAAAACCGGCGGATCTCGGGTAGGGGGTCCCGATCTGTGCGTCTTAGGATGATGGTAACAGGAAGCAAGGGACACAATGTTTACCCAGGTTTGGGCCCTCTCGATGGAGGTAAAACCCTACTTCCTGCTTGATTAATATTGAAGATATGAGTAGTACAAGAGTAGATCTACCACGAGATCGTAGAGGCTAAACCTTAAGAGCTAGCCTATGATGGTATGATTGTAATTGTGATCGGCCTTCTAAGGACCATCCTCTCCGGTTTATATAGACACCGGAGAGCTAGGGTTTACATGGAGTCGGTTACAAGGAAGGAAACATAATATCCGGATTGCCAAGCTTGTCTTCCACGCAAAGGAGAGTCCCATCCGGACACGAGCCAAAGTCTTGAGTCTTGTATCTTGACGCTTCTATAGTCCGGACGATGTGTACAGTCCGGCAGTCTGGATACCCCCTTATCCAGGACTCCCTCACCGACCGGCTCAAGTTCTCTCCGATTCGATGGATGCCTGGGTGACCTTGTTAACCACGGCAGTTACCCCAGAGACGCAGGATCAGCATAATGCGGAGGTTACCAAGCTAAAGGATCAGATAACACAGGCTAAGGAGGACCTGGCAGCTGAGGACACTAGGATGGCTGAAGAACGGGCTGCTTTGGATGCGCAGTCACAGCAGATCCAGGCGCAGAATTACCGACTCATGTTGGATCAGAACGCGTCAAACGACGTAATGCGAAGGAAGTACCAATCTTGTATGCCGCTGGTGTTCGAAGGACTAAATCTCTTTAATACACCGGGGGCTGGGCCGAGTAATCCGGCAGCCGTAAACCGGACTGAGGCACCTAGGGCAGCGCCGGATCAACCACGGATGATGGATCCGCCTCATCGAACGGATAACCGGCCGCAATACGTATCAACACCACCGGGTCACTTTTCTAGCCCTTTGGATAACATGATTGCTGCAGCATCTCGCCTGGCAGCTATTGCAATGGAGGGCGATTCACTGGCGGTGGTTGAGACGCGGCGGGCCAGGGATCTTCTTCAAACCACCGTTGTGCAGCAGCAGGCTTATTCTTATAGCCGAGTCAGAATTCATTCACCCCCCCCCTGTCCGAGCAAAAGCTATAGCATGCACATAGATGAACCGGAGGTGTATAGCAGTGCGCGGCGCCGTAATGCCCCTCAAGGACCCAATCCGTCGCGCGGTGAGGTAAATGCTCAGGAGTGGTGGATAATGGCTGAGCATGAAGGGAGGCTGCTTTAGCAGCACAATATGCGGGTCATTATCAACCCGCCCCGGTTCAGCCAGCGGCGTCAGTAGACCGAGGCACCGGGCTTGCCTTCAGTTCCTGGGGAGTGCCGTGTCTCATTCCGGCTCTCCGTAATGTGCGACTGCCCAAGGATTTCAAGGGTCCATGTAAGGTGCCTAATTACACTGCTGATCAACCACCTGAGGCGTGGGTTGAAAGTTATGAGATGGCAATGGAGATGCTAGATGTGAATGAGGCGTCCTGTGCAAAATACTTCACGATGATGTTGGAAGGGACAGCCCGTACTTGGTTGAAGAACCTGCCAGCCAACTCCGTCGAGTCATGGGACCAGTTGAAGGCCCGATTTATAGCCAATTTCAAAGATACGTGCAAACAACCTATGTCCATTGTGGATCTGGATGCCTGTGTTCAAGGAGAGAACGAGTCAACAACTCATTGGGTGCGCCGGGTTTCAGAATTTTTGCATTCATCAGACCGGATTAATGCTGGCCAAGAAATCATAACGCTGGAGCGTAATTACCGGTTTAAGTCACTGAAGATGAAGTTGGCACGGCTCAAACGCCACTGCAATGACATGGGAACACTTATGGCAGCTTTGGTTAAATATGCCGATTCTGATAATACCAAGGATCCCGATTCTGATGAGGAGAAACCGGAGAAGGGAAAGAAGAACGGCGGTGCAAAGGGACAACATCACAACCAAGGGAGCCATGGGAATAATGGTAAGCGCAAAGCAGATAATTCAGATTTTGTGGCTAACACCAATATGCAGGGTCGTAAAGGTAAACCGCCCCAGCGCGATGGAGGTATGAATCTGGAGCGTCTGTTAAACCAGCCCTGCCCAAAGCATGGGACCAAGGAGGTTCCAGCAACACATCTTTGGAAGGATTGTTTCATTATGATGGAGTTCAAAAACTCTGATCTCTTCCGGTATGATCAGGGACCGTCGGGCGGTTCAGGTCCAGGTTTTCATGGTGGCGGCGGTTCAAACTCTGGATTTCAGAATAATCAGGGCAACCAGAACAACCAAGATGGTAAAAACCAACAGAATAATCAAGGGAATCAGCAGCAGTCAGGTTATCAGAGTCACCCAAAGCAGTTGAATGGCGGGCAGTATCATGTGTTCACTACTAGTTTGTGCAAGCGCGATCAGAAGCTTCACAAGAGGGTAGTTAATGCTGTTGAACCGGCAGTGCCACGTTATTTGCGGTGGTCCGAGAAGCCCATTGTGTGGAGCAGAGAGGATCATCCGCCCCGGGTTGACAATCCGGGTCATCTAGCTTTGGTGGTGGCACCTCAGGTGGGAGGTTATAAATTTACTAAGGTACTGATGGATGGAGGGAGCAGTATCAACATCCTGTACTATGAGACCTTCTATAGCATGGGGTTGACAGATAAGAGTCTTAAACCGTCAAACATTGTTTTTCATGGTGTAGTACCAGGTAAATCGGCATATCCCGTTGGCAAGATTCCAGGTCTGAAACATTGACCTTTGAAGTGGTGAAAATCCAGAGCCCATATCACGCACTGTTTGGACGGCCGGCTTATGCAAAATTCATGGCGAGGCCCTGCTATATTTATTTACAGCTCAAAATGCCGGGTCATAAGGGGACCATCACAGTACACAGAAGTCGAAAGTTCGCTTTGAATTGCGAGGAGGGTGATGCGGCCTATGCTGAGTCGGTTTGTGCTACAGAGGAGCTGAAGTTCTATAAAGACAATGTTGATCCGGCAGACATGACCCCTCTGAAGAAACCCACCACTGAGCATGACCCGACCCTGAAGTTCAAACCGGCTGATGAGACTAAACTTGTTGACTTTGTTCCTGGCCATTCATCCAAATAGTTTAGCATCAGCACCAATCTAGATCCAAAATAGGAAAGCACGCTCATCAAGTTCATCCGTGAGAACCGGGACATTTTTGCATGGAAGCCTTTTGACATGCCAGGTGTACCGAGGGAACTTGCTGACCACACTCTCAATATTGATCCCAAGTTTAAACCGGTCAAGCAGTTTCTTCGCCGCTTTAACGAGGAAAGACGCAAGGCTATTGGTGAGGAGGTAGCCCGGCTGTTGGCTGCAGGGTTTATCGTCGAAGTGTTTCACCCTGAGTGGTTGGCTAATCCGGTGCTAGTCCTTAAGAAAAACGGCACTTGGCGCATGTGTGTGGACTACACAGATTTGAACAAGGCTTGTCCATCAGATCCTTTTTCTCTCCCGCGCATTGATCAAATCATTGATGCGACAGCGGGTTGCAAGCGTCTGAGTTTCTTGGATGCTTATTCAGGTTATCATCAGATCAAAATGGCAGTTAAGGACCAGGAGAAGACAGCCTTCATCACTCCCTTTGGAGCCTTCTGCTATGTTTCTATGCCCTTTGGGCTCAAAAGTGCTCAGGCAACTTATCAGCGCTGTGTGCAAAATTGTCTTCACACTCAGATTGGGCGCAATGTTCATGCCTATGTGGATGACATTGTAGTAAAATCCAGGAAGAAGGAGACATTGATTGATGATCTCAAGGAGACCTTTGACAATCTTCGGGTTTATAAGATGATGCTTAATCTGGACAAGTATGTTTTCGGTGTTCCGGCAGGCAAGCTCTTAGGTTTTCTGGTGTCCAACAGAGGCATTGAAGCTAATCCGGAAAAGATAAAGGCGATTACATCGTTGGCTAAACCAGCCTGTATTAATGATGTTCAGCGTCTGGCAGGTCGAATTGCAGCCCTAAGCCGGTTTATTAGCCGCTTGGGAGAGAAGGCGATTCCTTTATATCAGATGTTGAAGAAAACAAACACTTTTGTCTGGAGTGACGCAGCTAATGCGCCGTTTGAGGACTTGAAGCGACAGTTGGCTAAACCGCCGGTCCTTGCTGCTCTGGTTGACAAGGAGCCCTTGTTATTGTACGTGGCTGCTAATGCCCGTGCGGTCAGTGTGGCAATTGTGGTTGAGCGCAAGGAGGCTGGGAAGGAATATCCGGTTCAACGGCCGGTTTACTATATCAGTGAAGTGCTTATCGAGTCGAAGCAACGATATCCGCATTGGCAGAAGCTGGTTTATGGGGTTTTTATGGCAAGTCGGAAGCTCAAGCAATACTTTCTAGGCCATCCCATCACAGTGGTTAATTTTGCTCCTTTGGGCGATATAATTCAGAACAGGGAGGCAACTGGCCGGGTTGCAAAGTGAGCAATTGAGCTTGGTCCACATGGGTTGAAGTACATGCCTCGAACGGCCATCAAATCTTAGGGGCTTGTTGGGCTCAAAGCAATACTAGGCATGACAAACAAGCATGGATGAGTTGGCACAACAGGGCTCAAACAACTCCTACTCATGCTAGTGGGTTTCATCTATTTACTGTGGCAATGACAGGTCATGCAGAGGAAAGGGGTTCAACTACCACAGCATGTAACATATGAGTCGATGTTGTCCTAATGCAATAAAAGAGAGCAGGAGTGAGAGAGTGGGATTGTATCGGAATGAACAAGGGGGTTTTGCTTGCTTGGCACTTCTGAAGATAGTATAGTTCTTCATCGATGTCATCGAACTCATCGTCGGAATATCGTCTACTAAGAGGGGACAAATATCGACAAACAAGGAAGAACACAATCAATGCAATGCACAATATGATGCATGATCATGACATGTCAATATGATGAGATTTGAGCTAATGCAACTAGCAACACGTTAAATGAAGTTGGTTTGAATCCAAGATTCAAATTCAAACTCCATATGTGGATATTCAAATGCCATTTATATGACTTGTCCTAAACAACATCTGTAAGTTGTTCTAATATGCATGATAATGGTACAGATGGATAGATTGTATTTTTCTGATCATTTTTCTTATATAAATTATTTCATTTGGAGTTATGATTGAATTTCCATTAATTTTTGAAGTTTTAAACATTTTCTGGAATTTTTTGAATTATTTTTAATCCAGAAAATTGTTAACTAGGACAATAATGTGTAGGCATTACGTCAGCAGGTCAACTGCGCTGACCAGGGTCAAACTTGACCAGTGGGGCCCATTGGTCAGTGACTTAGGGCTGGTTAGAGTCACTGATAGGTGGGACCGGTCAATAGCCACGTCAGCGAAGTCAATGTTGGCTTGTGGGTCCCTCGTGTTTGATTAAATCTAATCTAGAATTAACCCGAGGTTATTTAGTCGGTGGGTCCCTTATGTCAATGGCTAAGGTGATTAAACAGAATGTGATTTGGCCGTAATGACGATGCCATGTCATCACCACCGGCGTGTGAATGCCAGCGACCAAATCCGAGGCGGAGGGCGTCGGGATTTCGCTACATGGTCCGCTTTGGCATGCAGGGAGCATCTACGGGGAGTTGGCGGAGGGGCGCATCTAGTGGTGGTGGTGGCTCGAGCTGGGGTGGCCTACAGAGGCACCGGCGACAAGTTTTATGGCAGCAGGAGCCCGGGCATGTGCAGGCGCGTGGTTCCAGTGCATGGGAGAGCAAGATAGGAGCTGCGTTGGACTCGCCGTTGCTCTGGGAGCACGCTGGAGGCACAAGCTCGAGCGAAGATGCACGGTGACTGCGAGAGCAACGGCCATGGCGGACGACGGCGCTCGGTTATAGCGGCTGGCACAACTAGAGGGCGTAATCAAGCTCGGGGAGGGGGGGTTCCGATGCGGGAGCTCACAGTGGTTGCAGAAGCATCGACATGGGCTCGGGGGAGGCTCAGAGCAGAAGGCACGGCGGTGGCGATCTCGGCATCCTGAGGTTGAAGACGACGGCGGTGAGGGTGTTGCAGCGCGTCCGGCGTTGCACGGCTTAGCGGAGAGGTCGGGGACAATGTGGCGGAGATCCATAACACGTTGAGAGGTCAACGGGAAGGCGGTGGCTGCGGTGGTGGCGAGCGGTGATTGAGGGAGTCCTGGATTAAGGGGTCCTTGGACAGCCGGACTATATACTTTGGCCGGACTGTTGATTTATGAAGATACAAGATAGAAGACTTCGTCCCGTGTCCGGATGGGACTCTCCTTGGCGTGGAAGGCAAGCTTGGCGATTTGGATATGTAGATTCCTTTCTCTGTAACCGACTTTGCATTACCCTAACCCCCCCGGTGTCTATATAAACCGAAGGGTTTAGGCTTCTAGGGTTTAGCCACAACAATCATAACCTCATAGGCTAGGCCTCTAGGGTTTAGCCATTACGATCTCATGGTAGATCAACTCTTGCAATACTCATATTTATCAAGATCAATCAAGCAGGAAGTAGGGTATTACCTCCATAGAGAGGACCCGAACCTGGGTAAACATTGTGTCCCCCGCCTCCTGTTACCATTAGCCTTAGACACACAGTTCAGGACACTCTACCCGAGATCCGCAGGTTTTGACACTGACATTGGTGCTTTCATTGAGAGTTCCACTGCATCGTCACCAGAAGGCTCGATGGTTCCATCAATCATCTACAACAACTCAGTCCAGGGAGAGATCTTCCTCCCCGGATAGATCTTCGTATTCGGCGGCTTCGCACCGCGGGCCAACTCGCTTGGCCATCTAGAGCAGATCGATAGCTACGCCCCTGGCCATTAGGTAAGATTTGGAAGCCTGAATTTTGTGGCCGATATCTGTGGAGACTTGATTTTCGACGGGTTCGAGCCCATGACGGTTGTCCCCGGTCACCACGATGAACATGACTGACGGTGTCCTAGATTAGGGGGTACTCAACACGTCATCTCCTGATCAGTTGGATTGGGCCAAGGACCCCCATGGCCGTATACTCATGGGCCAGTCCGGACAGCTGCCGCATACAAGGAAGAATCCACAAGACTTGGAGATCAAGACAAGGACTCCTCTCCCACCGGCGTATTCGGCTAGGACTCTTATTATCCTAGGCCTCTGGTGCATTATATAAACCGGGGCCAGGCTAGTCGATAGAAGACGAACAACAATCATACCATAGGCTAGCTTCTAGGGTTAGCCTCTACGATCTCGTGGTAGACCAACTCTTGTAACACCCATATCATCAATATCAATCAAGCAGGAAGTAGGGTTTACCTCCATCGAGAGGGCCCGAACCTGGGTAAACATTGTGTCCCTTGCCTCCTGTTACCATTGATCCTAAGACGCACTGCTTTGGACCCCCTACCCGAGATCCGCTGGTTTTGACACCGACATTGGTGCTTTCATTGAGAGTTCCGCTGTGTGATCGATGAAAGGATCAATGGCTCAACTGCAGGTCAACTGCGACGTCGGTTTCTTTGTCACCAGCTCGAATGGTCACCTTGGCTTGACCGAGGGATGCGCCCTACCTCCGATCATCATGTTCGGATGAGGGCTTTCATCAACATCAACTCCGATCTCTATCAAGATCATGGAGGAGTCATCCATGGAGCTCGGGGGCTCAACGTCAACATTGCCCGCAGGCGACCGTGCTGTTTTTCTGGACAGCAAACTTGTATCCGCCGCCACCGCCTCCTCGAGTATCGCCTAAACGATTGCTTCGGTGGAATTATGCAGAATTAAGTCTACAACAACCCTACGAAAATTTCGTCGAGTTCCGTTGGAGGAACCTTCGGCAATCTCCGATATACTGGAGCCCTGTTGAATCTGGACGAGAATCCGGACGAGTTTGGAGCGGGGTGTCCAGCATCTAGCTCGGACGTCCTTTGGAAGATCCAACCATTGATCAGCTGCGGAATTCCCATATCTACCACCTCCCAAAAATTCAGCTCGATCGGACCGTCCAAACTCCGGGAAAACTTCCGATTAGTGCATCACTTTTCGGATCCGTTTTCTGCGCGAGAACGAATCCGACCCGAGTTCATCTTCTTTATGAACAGGATTTCGGACATCCTTTTTGCAGGAAGTTTTTGTATGGGGTATTGTGCTTTATTCTCAAACACATCCCATTAATATTAAAAGTATTTTTACAATACGATCTTCACCATCGCGCCGGTGTCAAACCGGCTCGACAACATCACTCCACGACGGCCGACCTGCGCTAGACGCGTCGTTGCTTTGGTAAGCCAAGCTCAACTTCTTCGGATCATCATCTCGGCAAGCCGGACAAGAGTCCGGCATCGCGAAGGATAAATCATCACCAACATCGCCGCCCCACGGATTACACGGAGCGGGCACACCTACATCACCGCACGGTCACTTCATCAAGCCGGCATCGACCACGTCACAACCTGCATCTGCAGGGCCGCACTCTGGACCGGGGGCTTCATCATCTCTTTATCAACCTACTCCGGAGACTTCGGCGTCGCTGGCCGACCAGCTCCGTCACGTTAGCTGGACCGATGGCTTTGCCTCGGCGAGCCAACCTTTGCCAGCATCGCCATGCCGTTGCTTTATCGCCCATCAGGCGATAGGTGTGCAGATCGAGTCCCAATTTTGGGAATCACCTTTCTTCGGATTGCTACAACAAATAAGCCAGGTGCTATTAATCCTAGTATTTTTTTGCTTGTTGGGGTTCATTTTTCCCAATGAATTATTACTCTGGTTTGTCCATCATATGTACGCAGGTCTATCAAATGGTGGCCGCATTAACGACGGTCGCATGGTGGTTCGGTCAGTTTCCGTACATAGTCCGGCGAACACCGCATCCGGAACTTGAACTGACTTGTGAATTCAGGCCTTGCCATGCCTGTACCGCATCACGCCGCCGCCCTGCATAGACATTGACTTCGGCGCCATGCCATATTTCTTTTATTTACTCACTTTGCATAAATTATTTTTTATGCAACGAATATTTTTTAATTATTATTATTACTATTATCTCCGATTTGCACTATTTTTTGTGCACAGGAAAATGATCCAGTCGGACTATATCCTTTGGCGTCACCTCGGCTGGACGGGGGGCTTCGTCAACACTTCATTACCCCATGCCGGGGACATCGGCATCACCCTGCCGTCCTGCATTAACCGTGATATGTCACCACTTCGGAGTGCCGAGCTCTTTGCTCCGCCACCTCGGGACCGGTTTGGGGGATGGAACCTTGTCCCGCATCAAGCGAGGACCGCGTCATCAATACCGAACACATTAACCAGCTAAGTTGCCTTCATGCTCAAAGTTTTAAATCTTTAACTTGTGTTCGGCTCGACCAAGCATTATAATTTTTTGGAAAAAAGTTGCTTGTAAAAATTTCCTAGCCCAAACTTTGTTTGTGATGCGCAAATTCAAATACCCCGTTTACCTGGGGGCTTCCTTCATGAAGCTTTTTCCTCTTGCATATGATTATACTTGTACGGCTTCGTTCCTTGTTCGTGTATTACGCCACAATATGTACCATATTGACTTAAGCGATTTGCAAGCTGGGTTGCGTGGCTCCTGTGCTTACCCCTACGTTCCCGATTGTTCGGCTAGGGAGTAAAGGGAGCACCTCTGCGATTGTCACGATCGGGTCACCCGAGCCGGACCTCAGACTGGGTGAAGCCGAAAGCTAGTGCTCTTATTGTTTTCAATCATGGTCGGCACACAACGGAATTCATGAGTACAAAAAATCTATTGCACAAAGTCTCATAGTAATAATGAGCACCGAAGAAAGGTATCGGTGGGGGTATTATTTTCTCCGAAGATGCTTCTTACACTTTGTTAGTAATATAGCATAAGTTCCCTGAGCGCGCTTTGTCTGTTACAGCCTTATGGCCTGATTGCCTGGTTATTGGAAACACCGTCGATATTCTCGACAGGTGGAGTACATAACACTTTTCGGCCCTTGCCGAAGAGGGAGAAGCCGAACGTCGGTTAAGACGCGTATAAAGTTCGAGTGAACATAGATATGATACAAGTACTTCGGTACATACAATCATTCTTTTACCCAAGTCACTTGGGGGCTCTTATGTTTATTTGAGCCGTTTTATAGTAAGTGTTTTTCTTCTTAGTCGTTGCAAAGTTTTTATTAATATTTATCACTCCTTTTTTCGGCACAAGTGTGCGGTCACTAGCCGGGGAGCCTAATTTCTCTCTCAAAGCCGCTAGAGTTTAGTTTGTTAAACTGGCCTAGTATAAGAAGTACTCCGTCTTCTGGATAGGAGGTTGAAGCCGTAGGCTAACCCGCTTGAAGTTTTGAGATAGGATGTGTCATGTTAAAGCACGGCAGAAGAACCTTTTTTTTCTAAAGTCCAATTTTTGGATTGGCACCAAACACTTGATCTAGTTCGGACATTAACCTTTTGAATAATTTTTTTGGCTTTTTGAGCCCATGGCACTTTTACACTATTTGTGTGTTTTCAGCACAAGTCTCGCAGTGCAACGCCGGACACCTTTAGAGATTAGGCAAAAACATTCTCAGATATTGCGATAGATGCATCGGTTTCGAATTGTGTCTTCAGTCAATAGTTGGGTTGCCCGGCTCCTGCGCTTGCCTCCTATGTTCCGCTTTGTTCGGCTAGGTGTGCAAAGGGAGAACCACTGCGATTGTGCTTCCAGCTCACATGGTTAAGCACCTCAGTGGAGAAAGCCGAAAACTGACTGTCACAATAAGCGTAAACTGGTCAGCGACCCGATGACGGTGTTAAACGACGAGCCATTCATAACAATGGCCGAAGTGTTTACGGCTTGACCTCGACTGTCACCGAACACTACCGGGGGCTATTAACTGGCCTCCCAAACTAAATCCTCGATATTTTGCTCTTACATTGGAGCTGAGGTTTCATGATCATGCTTAGCATGACAACCCAAAGAAAGGAACCGATAGCGGGACTATTTCCTTTGGAAGACATTTCTTCTGTCAAACAGTAATATAACATGTCTCTCCGCGTACCTTTGTTTATAAAACCGTATGGCCAGATTGCCTTGTTTGTTGTAAATCTTTGCCCTCATAAAGGCTTTATAAAGTAGGACAAACACTCCTCGGCTATTGGCCGAGGAGGTGGAAGCCGATGGTCGGTGAACAAAGTTTTGTACAATGCGGATCCAAGCATTAATGACGTAAAGTACTTGGATACATAGAGTCATTACACATAATTTGTGATTTTACTATGGATATCAATCCTTAATTCGGCCACACGTGCCTGCATTAAGGCTTGGGGGCTATTGGGCTTCGGGCTTATTATTTACAAATATTAAAGGGGCACATCGATCCCCTGATCTGGTGTTGCCACCCTACCAGTGTCTCGGGGGCTACTGCATTGTCTATCCTATGCAGAAAATTTGAAGTGTAATACAGTCTCCGAGGAGATTTCGATCCTCAGGTTGGTCGGCCGCACCCAACCTGAGTCTCGAGGACTGAGAACGCTGCTTTTTGTGTCACGAAGTATTCTGCCGAGCTAGGACTTGATCCTCAGGCCGATTTTGCAAATCAACCTGAGTCTCAGCAGTTACTGGGATCAGTGGTCTTATGTCATCCTTTAGGTGCATCTCAGGTTTTAGACCGATACACACCTTGAGGGCTACTGGCTATATATCTCGTCAGAGAATAAATTGCATCAATCAAAAACATTGACCAAAAATCAGCCCATGACCGAGGTGCTTAACCACCTCGGAAGCAGTTCGGCATATAGCTCGGAAGCAAGTGGCTGGCTCCTTAGAGGGCATTTCCAGCATTAAGCTCGGCTAAACTCCTTCAACTTTTTTGGACCAAGATGATCTATGACATCTTGGATATAGTCCGGCGTTGGAGCTTGGACACAGTCCGGCGTTGGAATTCGGATACATTTCAGCATTGGAGCTCGAAAGCAGTCCGTCATTGGTGCTCGGCTGCAAGAGATACCTTGAATGAAGTCGGGCGTTAGAGCTCGGCCGCAAGAGGACACTGCCTCCCGGGAACAACTTTGAACCCGAAGTGTGGCATAAAAATAATAAGGCATTGATAAAGGCCGGAAACTTAAAGGGGCTCCTCAGATACCCAACGTATAAACTCATCGGATCCATTTCGGCGATCCTCAAGATAGAAGATGAGAAGATTTGTTGAACCAGTTTTCAAGACCGGCAACCGAAGATGAAGAACAGTTCGGAAGAATCGAGGAGCGTCCCCAACTTGAAGACCGGTTCAGGGGGCTACTGACGGTGTCCTGGATTAGGGGGTACTCAACACGTCGTCTCCCGATCAGTTGGATTGGGCCGAGGACCCCCATGGCCGTATACTCATGGGCCAGTCCGGACAGCTGCTGCATACAAGGAAGAATCCACAAGACTTGGCGATCAAGACAAGGACTCCTCCCCCACCAGCGTATTCAGCTAGGACTCTTGTTATCCTAGGCCTCTGGTGCATTATATAAATCGGGGCCAGGCTAGTCGATAGAAGATGAACAACAATCATACCATAGGCTAGCTTCTAGGGTTAGCCTCTACGATCTCGTGGTAGACCAACTCTTGTAACACCCATATCATCAGTATCAATCAAGCAGGAAGTAGGGTTTTACCTCCATCGAGAGGGTCCGAACTTGGGTAAACATTGTGTCCCTTGCCTCCTGTTACCATTGATCCTAAGACGCACTGCTTGGGACCCCCTACCCGAGATCCGCCGGTTTTGACACCGACAATGACCTAGACCTGTCATCTGGCTGCGCACAGGAGATAGCGCTTGTGACCGCTCTGACCCTAGATCTAGAGCAGGCTGCATCGTTCGAAGACGGGAAGCGAAACGCCGCCACGGAGGCCGCAGACTCAGCGGTGCTCGAGCCGCACACAAACCCAACATCGAGCTTGGCTTGTGTCACCGGAACCTCGGACTCGTCTCCGGCCATGGGCTCCGGACCGCATGCATCCGCGTCCATCGAACCTGATTGGGCGCCGGTCTTGGAGTTCAGCTCTGTGGACATCTTCCAACACTCACCTTTTGGTGATGTGTTAAACTCATTGAAGTCCCTCTCCTTGTCAGGGGACTCTCGGCCGAACTATGTCCGGCTTGAATGGGAAGCAGACGACAAAGAACTTTGTTTCCCACCCACCACCCACTTTGTAGCCACTATCGATGACTTAACCGACATGCTTGATTATGACTCCGAAGACATCGACGGTATGGACAATGATGCCGGAGAGGAGCAAGAACCACCGCCTATAGGGCGTTGGACAGCCACCTCCTCATATGACATGTACATGGTGGATACACCCAAAGAAAACAACGTGACGATAAAAATCTAGTCGAGATTAAACCTCCTGGGATACGGCCAAAGTGCCGACATCAGCGGCGCCGCTCTAAGCCACGCCATAGTAAAAACAACAATGCCGCCATAGGAGAAAATAATACTCCGGACGACGCCGAAGACAATGAAGACCCCGTAGAGCAAACCTCTGAACAGGAGGAACGGGAAGATGGGCAAGCTAGCCCTGATGAACAGGCCACGAATGAAGATGCGGAGGACAGTAATTACCTTCCGCTCTTCGAAGACGAGGTGAGCCTCGGCGACGAAGACTTTTATCATGCCTGAGGAGCCTATCGAGCAGGAGCGCTTTAAGCACCGGCTAATAGCCACTGAAGGAGCCTGAAAAAGAAGCAGCAGCAGCTTCAAGCTTATCAAGATTTGCTCAATGAAAGATGGACTGATGTCCTGGCAGCCGACTGCCCAACCAAAAGCTACCCGAAGCACAAACTGTTACCACAGCTCGATGACGAGGTGCTGGAGCCCATCCTACCAAGGTACAATGCGGCTGACCAGCCACCACGTGGCCAAGACAAAGCGGCACCTCGAGCCGAACACCAACCTACATTACCTCGCCGAATAAACAGAAATACAACAACTCGGGGATATACACATGACCTGCGGAAAGACTTGGAAAACAGAGCAGGTCAGGTAAGATCAATCTATGGATCACGGAGGCATGCCAAGATGCGCAACGATGGACATCCGGCTGAACATGACAAACATAACTATGTACGGGCCGAAAACCACAAACAAACTCCATCCGAGCTACATCATGACTTGGCCCGATATAGAGGCGCCGCACACCCCCTTTGCTTCACTGACGAAGTAATGTGACACGATTTCCCAGAAGGATTTAAACCCGTAAACATCGAATCATATGATCGCACAACACACCCCGCAGTATGGATTGAGGACTTTCTTCTCCATATTCATATGGCCTGCGGTGATGATCTTCATGCCATCAAGTACCTCCCGCTCAAACTCAAAGGACCAGCTAGGTACTAGTTGAACAGTCTGCCCAAAAACTCCATTGGCAGCTGGGAGGACTTGGAGGATGCCTTCCTCGACAACTTCCAAGGCACATACATCCAACCTCTGGATGTCGATGACTTAAGTCACATAGTTCAACAGCCCGGAGAGTCAGCCATGAAATTTTGGACTAGGTTCTTAACTAAAAAGAATCAAATCGTCGACTGTCCGGATGCCGAGCCCTAGCGGGCTTTAAGCACAACATCCACGATGAATGGCTAGCCAGACACCTCAGCCAGGAAAAACCAAAGTCCATGTCAGCCCTTACGACACTCATGACCCACTTATGTGCGGACAAAGATAGCTAGCTAGCCCGTAGCAACAACAATACAAGCGAACCTGGCACATCTGAAACCAGAAACATCAACGACAAGCCCCGACGCAATAGACACAAGCGTCAAAACAACGGTGACAACACCGAAGACACGGCGGTCAACGCCGGAGTCAGTGGCTCTAAGTCCGGTCAGCGGAAGAAGCCATTTAAGAGAAATTATCCGGGCCCGTCCAGTTTGGACCGCATACTCGATCATCCATGTCAAATCCACGTCACTCCTGATAAACCAACCAATCATACCAACAGAGAGTGTTGGGTCTTCAAACAGGCCTGCAAGTTAAATACCGAGAACAGGGAAAATGAGTCACAAAGCGATCATGATGACGAGGATCCCCGACCACTGAACACAGGCGGACAGAAGAAGTTTCCCCCGCCCCCAAGTTAAAATGGTAAACATGACATACGCCAACCATATCCCCAAGAGGGAGCGCAAGCGTGCACTCAGGGACGTCTACGCGATGGAGCCAGTCGCCCCAAAATTCAACCCATGGTTGTCCTGTCCGATCACCTTTGATCGCAGGGACCATCCGACCAGTATCCGTCATGGCGGTTCAGCCGCACTGGTCCTTGACCCAATTATTGATGGATTCCACCTTACGCGAGTCCTCATGGATGGTGGCAGCAGCCTGAACCTGCTCTATCATGATACAATGTGCAAAATGGGTATCGACCCCTCAAGGATCTAGCCCACAAAAACCACCTTTAAAGGTGTCATACCAAGTGTAGAGGCCTGCTGTACAGGCTCAATCACACTGGAAGTGGTCTTCGGATACCCGGATAATTTCTGAAGCAAAGAGTTGACATTTGACATTGTCCCCTTCCGCAGTGGCTATCATGCACTGCTCGGACGAACCACATTCGCTCGATTCAATGAGGTGCCGCACTACGCCTACCTCAAGCTCGGGATGCCTGGACCACACGGTGTCATAACGGTCAATGGAAATACGGAATGCTCCCTCCGTACTGAGGAGCACACCGCGGCCCTTGCTGCAGAAGTACAAAGCAGCCTTTTTAGGCAGAACCTCAATTCGGTAGTAAAACTCACGGACACCGTCAAGCGAGTCCGAACTACTCTGCAGCAGGACAGTCCAGCTCGTCTAGAGCTTGACTAGCAATTCAGCCTCCGTCCCAGTCCCAATCAAGCGGTGACATTTGTGCCACGCGTACATAACTACACACTTAAAATACCATGGGCATGGACGGAGGCATAGCTAGACCGTGGTCCATAATGCGGCTCAACCGCCCCTAGATCCGCATACCTTCACTCTTTCTTTTTCTTTTAGGTTTTTCTCTTCTCGAGGCTTTTCTGATAACCTGATCATCAGACCCATCACGGGACAGACACACCAAGAAGGCAAGGAGCTTTGACGTACAAGGGAACCCCTAGGTGGTCTCTGCTAACAATCATTATAGCTGTTTTGAATACCCGCATGCAGCTCGCCCTTGGTCATGGCATGTTAAATAGCCTTATTTGCTTATCGCATTACTTGTTCAACTACGCCTGGACGTATTAATCAAATTACAATGGAAAATAATTTGCGGCTCAATATTTGCAGCGTCAGCTTATTACTTGACTTTTTCCTTTTCTTCATATATTCTTATCAATTGAACCCATACACTCTGGTACGCATTACTTCGCCAGGGGCTTCATCATGCCCCGCAATACGGCAATAAAGTCTGAACACTTTTACAGTACAGTTCGGCACCCCGAACTTATAGCATTATATGCATCAGCTCCGAATCATGTCTTTGGTCAATAGTTGGGTTGCCCGGCTCCTGTGCTTACTACTCTATGTTCTGCTATATCAGCTAGGGTAGTAAAGGGAGAATTAAGCGATTATGTCCGGTTCTTCCAGACGAGCACCTCAGTAGAGAAAGCCGAAAACTGACTGTCATGATGCGGCAAGAGCTGGTCAGCTGTTCGAGAGGTTTCAAATCCTTAGAGATTTTTTCTGCATCATGCGAGGAATCAGTTTTTATCCGATTAGGCATGTATAGCGCCCCAAGTTCGGCCTTCCGAACACCAGGGGCTGCGCCAAAATTTTCATTGTCAAACTCCTATGGCTAAGTGAGGGTGATAAAGCCGCATTGTCCGATTGTCTTCTTCGTTGAGCTAGAAGCCTCCTTTAAGGACCAAAATTTGGAGTAAAGAATGTTTAGATTTATCCCGAACACCCCCGTACTATCTACAAGGGGGCAGAAGCCGACGACTGGCCAAATCTCATATTTCATAAATGGCCGCATAGGAGATAAATTTTTAAATAAACAATCATTATATTACATAACGATCTTGTTTCATATTACAGGACAGGATAACAAGAATGTACTCGTGGGAATATGATATCTTTGGCACATTGCTCCGCCACAAGGAGGGATCCCTCCAGGACACTGTCAAAATATAGTTTGGGTCGGCGGTTCTCCTTGCCATCAGGCGGCCCCTCGGTCATCAGCTTCGTGGCGTCCATCTTCGCCCAATGCATGTTAGCACGGGCAAAGGCCATCCGCGCACCTTCAATATAGACCGACCGCTTGATGGCTTCAAGCCGAGGGCAGGCGCTGGCAAGCCGCTTCATGAGTCCGAAGTAGGTGCTAGGCATGGCTTGGGCAGGCCATAGCCGGATTACCAAATCCTTCATGGCCAGTTCGGCCGCCTTATGCAGCTCGACCAGCTGTTTCAGCTTATCGCTAAAGGGCACTGGATGTTCTGGTCCAAGGTATTGCGACCAGAATAGCTTCTCTGTTGAGCTCCCTTCTTCGGCTCGATAGAATTTCGCAGCGTCTGACACGCTGCACGGCAAATCCGCACATACCCCTGGAGAACTCCAAATCCGGGTCAGTAAAAGGAATCTTTCCTTCACATGTCTGCTCTGCATAATGAAAGCCTTACCTGCTACAATCTTCTTGGCCACCTGGATTTCCTGGAGGGCGCCCTGGGCTTCGGCTCGGGCATCGTTTGTGCTCTGGCGGGCCTTGGAAAGTTCATACTCTTGATTCTTAAAGTCGCGCTCCAAGGACTCGTACTTCTTGACGGCGTCCTGGAGCTCTTGCCGGACCTCATTGACTCAGGCCTCATGCTTATCGCGTGCGGCCCGCTCCTTGTCCGCCTTGTCCTCGACCTTGGTCAAGGCCTTCTTGAGGGCCGCTACTTCATTCATGGCCCCTAATAAAGTTCAGGACACTTTAGTCAGCATGAATCATTCATCCTTCCTAAATATATACACAGGTTACTACATACCTTGACTGTCCTCCAGCTGCTTCTTCACGAGGCCGAGCTCTTCCTCGGCCCACTCCAGATTCTGCTTCAGTCCGGAGACTTCCGTAGTATGAGCGGATGCAACTAGCAGTGATGCCTCCTTGTTCACATAGACATTTTAGATTAGACTACTGCGAAAATTATTTGATCCTCCGTCCGGTTTTTTCTTTCCGAACACCGGACAGAGTATCAGGGGCTACTATCTATACTGTGACATTCTTATAATTGCGTTGCTTACCTCAAAGCATGTTAGAAGGCTCGTGCATGCTTCGGTCAATCCTCTTTTCGTGGACTGGATCTTCTCAATCACCGTACCTATAAGGGTACGGTGTTCTTCAACAATGGAAGCGCCTTGTAGCGCTTCCAACAATATATCTGGTGCCTCTGGATGGACAGAGGTCACCGGTGGAGTTGGCTCACCCCCCTCTTCCGAAAGAGGCGGCCTGCCTGAGTCCGAAGCCACATGGGCCTCTGGAGCTGTATTCGGCTGAGGGCCGAATTGGATATGGCCCCCATCGTTGGCATCCATAGGGGTTTGAGCCCCCATGTGTTCGGCAACCGGGGTTTCACCCTCCGGCACCACCGAGACGGCCTCCTGATCCTCTCCCTGGCCTGGGATCCTTCGAGACAACACCTCGGTGTTGTCCACGGCCCTGGGGGAGGAGGCCGTCGGAAGGGACCCGATGTCCATCATCGACGGGTCCAGCGATCCCTCCGAAGAGGAGGATAGCTCGATGTTGGACCGAGATGGACTGCAAATACATAAATCAGCACATTAAAGTAGTAAAATAAAGAGGCCGGATACATGAACATGTCCGATTACTCACGATTTGGCCAGGGGCTTTTCCCTGGGTTCCCACTCCTAGCTGCTGTTGGTGGCCACTACGGAGCTGCCCGGAAGGGAAGTTTTCCCCTTCTTGGACGCCTCGGTCTCCACATGTGTGGAGGCCGTCCTCTTCTTCCCCCACCCTACAGGGGGGACTGGATTTCCTCTTCTTGTTCCTCCTCCTCATCGTCTTCGGTGACGCAGGAGTGATCCTCGGCGTCTTCGGACATTGCTTCCGAAGCGCCCTTGCGACGGAGACCATATCTGGTGCCCTTAGCCTTCTTCTCCGGCACCTCACGAGGCGCCGGAAATGGCATCTTCGTTAGAAGTTGGGTTTCTGGGCCTTCGGGCAGTGCTACCGGACAGTTAATCCGCTCCGCTATCTCTATCCAGGCCTGAAAAAATTGATAGGGAGGCTTAGATTCCTTCCTCAAATATGCCAGTAAAGGGTATACCTTGAAAACATGAAAGAACTTACCGGATTAGCCTTGCGAGTAAAGATAAGACCATGATCCTCGGTTGTGGGCGGTGGTGTCTCTCCGGCCTTGAAGAGCACCTTCCAGATGTCTTCATGCGTTGTGTCGAAGAGCTCTAGTAGCGTCTGGTGCTTGGCTGGATCGAACTCCCACAAATAGCATGTCCGGCGTTGGCACGGAAGGATCCGACGAATGAGCATAACCTGGATCACGTTGACGAGCTTGATTCTCTTGTTTATCATGTTCTGGACGCACGTCTGGAGCCCTATCAGCTTGTCCGAAGAGCCCCAGGCCAGGCCTTCCTCTTGCCAGGAGGTGAGCCGCATCGGGACTCCGGATCGGAATGCGGGGGCCGTCGCCCAGTTGGCGCCGCGCGGCTCGGTGATGTAGAACCACCCCAACTGCCAGCCTTTTACAATCTCCACAAAGCAGCCTTCGGGTCAGGTGACATTGGGCATCTTGCCCACCATGGCGCCTCCGCACTCTGCTTGTTGGCCTCTCACCACCTTCGGCTTCACATTGAAGTCTTCAGCCATAGGGTGAAGTGAGGTGGGATGCGGAGGAAGGCCTCACATATGAAAATAAATACCAAGATGTTGAGGATAGAGTTGGGGGGCAAATCATGGAAGTCTAGTACGTAGTAAAACATCAGTCCATGGACGAAAGGATGGAGAGGGAATCCTAGCCCGCGGACAAAGTGTGTGATAAACACCACCCACTCTTGGGGCTCCGGGGTAGGGACAATCTATCCTTTGGCTGGGAGCCAGTGAGTGATTCCCTTGGCCAAGTACCCGGCCTCCCGGAGCTTCGTGATGTCCTTCTCCTTGACAGAGGAGGCCATCAACTTGCCTCCTGCTCCGGATCCAGACATGATGGGAGTGCTTTTTTGGGCGGAGAAGGCGAGAGCTTGGGCGCTGGAGCTCGTGGATGGATGGGCAGAGGAAGGAGAAGGCGTGGGTGAAAGAGGATGAATCCTTGTCCCTTTATAAAGGCAGTAAAAGTCATGCGCCTCCCCACTCGCCTTAAAATTGGCCTATTTCCCAAGCGCCGTGCAGATGACATGATTGGGTTACCCATGCTTGTATTGATGAGAATCCTGTGATAAGGGGACATGATCTCTGCTTTGACAAGATGTGCCAATGGAACCGCACCTCGAAATACGGAGCGGCAGGCTAAAAAACAGTTCAAATAATGACTGGACAGTGGCATGATGTCACGCTACAAAAAGTTGTCAGCGGATTGGACTCATGAAATATTATACTTTCTACGGTTGTCTGTGGTACTTGTTTTGCAGAGCCGGACACGTTTTCTATGTTCGTAAGGCTATGTTGGAATATTCGGAGAAGGAACATGCCTTGCAATGCCCAAGACAATCTGCGTGCTGGATTCATCGTCATTGAAGCCTGGTTCACGGGCTACTGAGGGAGTCCTGGATTAAGGGCTCCTCGGACAGCCACACTATATACTTTGGTCGGACTATTGGGCTATGAAGATATAAGATAGAAGACTTCGTCCCGTGTCCGGATGGGACTCTTCTTGGCGTGGAAGGCAAGCTTGGCTATTCAGACATGTAGATTCCTTTCTCTGTAACCGACTTTGTATGACCCTAGCCCCCCCCGGTGTCTATATAAACTGGAGGGTTTAGGGTTCTAGGGTTTAGCTACAACAATCATAACCTCATAGGCTAGGACTCTAGGGTTTAGCCATTACGATATGGTAAATCAACTCTTGTAATACTCATATTCATCAAGATCAATCATGCAGGAAGTAGGGTATTACCTCCATAGAGAGGGCCCAAACCTGGGTAAACATTGTGTCCCTCGCCTCCTGTTACCATTTGCCTTAGACGCACAGTTCGGGACCCCCTACCCAAGATCCGCCGGTTTTAACACCGACAGCAACGACGGCAGTGCTCTGTTGCTCTTTGTTCTTGCGAGAGAGAGGGCCAGAGCGGGATGTGAGAGGGAGAGAGACAGAGGGAAACGAGGGCATCTTCATGGCACGGTTGGAAGCACTGAGACGCCATGAGGGGGGCAAGCAGGAGCTGGTGCGGCTCAGCCGTTCGCCGGGCACGCAGCTACTTCTCCTCCTGGCAGGAGGAAGAAGCCAGTTCTGCCCCTGGTGGGCTGGGCCTGCAGCTGGGCTGCTGCTACAGGTAAGCTACCCAGGTGGGCTTTCTCCTTTTTCTGTTTCCCTTTTCTATTTTTATTTCTCTGTTCTAGTTTAGTTTAGGCACTAAACCATTTTTATAAATTCTGAAATTACTTGTGGGAGCTCTCTGCAATATACAAGTGACCCACAATTATTTTCAAAATATCTGGAGCTATAAAATTATTTATAGCTTTTATTTGCTTCAACTCAAATACAATATGGATTAATTCAAAAATCTAAAATGTCCTAGAAATATGTGCACCATTTTTGACAAAGGTTTTGGACCAATTCAAAAATGATGAACTTTTATGAAGGGCATTTCGGTTTCATTGAAATCATTTTCAGTTGATCCTGGTATTTCCAAGGGGGGGGGTGCTAGGATTTGTTGATACCCATTTCAAGTTTAAAAGAAATTTAGACATGATGCAACAACCAAGCTAGTCCAAGTGCATAGCCAAGCTAGGGATGTGACATTTGATCACACTATCAAAGTGTATATTCCAAGTTCGAGAGGCTTGCACCAGTCCATAAATGGATCGCTGGAGCTTGCACACTTTGTTAGAACCTTTTGGATCGACAAAACCTTCTGGTTGCATCATATACAACTCTTCTTTAAGAAATCCATTAAGAATGTTGGTTTGACATCCATTTGCCAAATTTTATAATCATAAAATTCGGCAATTGCTAACATGATTTGGACAAACTTAAGGATCGCTACAGGTGAGAAGATCTCATCGTAGTCAACTCCTTGAACTTGTCCAAAACCTTTCGCAACAAGTCGAGCTTTGTAGACAGTAACATTACCGTCAGCATCAGTCTTCTTCTTGATGATCCATTCATTTTCCATGGCTTGCCGATCATCGGGCAAGTCCACACTTTGTTGTCATACATGGATCCCATCTCAGATTTCATGACTTCAAGCCATTTCGCGGAATCTAGGCTCATCATCGCTTCCGCATAGTTCATAGGTTCATCATGGTCTAGTAACATGACTTCTAGAATAGGATTACCATACCACTCTGGTGCGGACCATACTCTGGTTGACCTACTAGGTTTGGTAGTAACTTGATCTGAAGTTTCATGATCATCATCATTAGCTTCTTCACTGGAACTGATTTCTGTGGTGAATTACTTAATCATTCGGACACACCATTATGCTGTGGTGTTCCAAGTGGCGTGAGTTGCGAAACTATTCTACATTGTTTCGAATGAAGGCCAAACTCGTAGCTCAAATATCGCCTCCACGGTCAGATCGTAGAAACTTTATTTTCTTGTTACAATGATTTTCCACTTCACTCTGAATTTTTTTGAACTTTTCAAATGTTTCAGACTTATGTTTCACTAAGTAGATATACCCATATCTGCTCAAATCATCTGTGAAGGTCAGAAAATAACGATACCCGCCGCGAGCCTCAACACTCATTGGACCGCATACATCAGTATGTATTATTTCCAATAAGTCAGTACCTCGCTCCATTGTTCCGGAGAACGGAGTCTTAGTCATCTTGCCCATGAAGCATGGTTCGCAAGCATCAAGTGATTCCAAAAGCCCATTAGCATGGAGTTTCTTCATGCGCCTTACACCAATATGACCTAAGCGTCAGTGCCACAAATAAGTTGCACTATCATTATTAGCTTTGCATTTTTAGCTTCAATATTATGAATATGTGTATCACTACGATCGAGATCCAACAAAAATAGACCACTCATCAAGGATGCATGACCATAAAAGATATTACTCATATAAGTAGAACAACCATTATTCTCTTATTTAAATGAATAACCATCTCGCATCAAACAAGATCTAGATATAATGTTCATGCTTAGTGCTGGCACCAAATAACAATTATTCAGGTCTAAAACTAATCCTGAAGGTAGATGTAGAGGTAGATAGCGTGCCAATGGCGATCACATCGACCATGGAACCATTTCCGACGCGCATGGTCACCTCGTCCTTAGCCAATCTTCATTTAATTCATAGCCCTTGTTTCGAGTTGCAAATATGACCAACAGACCCAGTATCAAATACCTAGGCGCTACTACGAGCATTAGTAAGGTACACGTCAATAACATGTATACCTAATATACCTTTCACTTTTCCATCCTTCTTATCCGCCAAATACCTGGGGAAGTTCCGCTTCCAGCGACCAGTCCCTTTGCAATAGCAACACACAGTTTTAGGCTTAGGCCCAGAGTTGGGCTTCTTCCCTGGAGTAGCAACTTTTTTGCTATTCTTCTTGAAGTTCCCTTTCTTCCCTTTGCCCTTTTTATTGAAACTAGTGGTCTTGTTAACCATCAACACTTGATGATCCTTCTTGATTTCTACCTCCATAGCCTTAGCATTGCAAAGAACTCGGGAATTGTCTTTTCCATCCCTTGCATATTATAGTTCATCAGGAAGCCTTTATAACTTGGTGGCAGTGATTGAAGAACTCTGTAAATGACACTATCATCAGGAAGATTAACTCCCAGCCGAGTCAAGTGGTTATGGTACCCAGACATTCTGAGTATGTGTTCACTGATAGAACTATTCTCCTCCATCTTGCAGCTATAGAACTTGTTGGAGAGTTCATATCTCTCGACTTGAGCATTTGCTTGAAATACTATCTTCAACTCTTGGAACATCTCATATGCTCCATGACATTCAAAACGTCTTTGAAGTTTCAATTCTAAGCCGTAAAGCATGGCACACTGAACTATCGAGTAGTCATCAGATCGAGCTTGCCAGATGTACATAACATCAACATCTGCTCCTGCATCAGGCCTTGCACCTAGCGGTGCTTCAATGACATAATTCTTCTGTGCAACAATGAGGATAATCCTCAAGTTACGGACCCAGTCTGTGTAATTGCTACCATCATCTTTCAACTTAGCTTTCTCTAGGAACACATTAAAATTCAAGGGAACGGTAGCATGTGCCATTGGTCTACAACAACATAGATATGCGAAAAACTATCAGGACTAAATTCATGATAAATTAAAGTTCAATTAATCATATTACTAAAGAACTGCCACTTAGATAGACATCCCTTTAGTCATCTAAATGATCATGTGATCCACATCAACTAAACCATGGTTGATCATCACGTGAGATGGAGTAGTTTTCAATGGTGAACATCTCTATGTTGATCATATCTACTATATGATTCACGTATGACCTTTCGGTCTCAGTGTTCCGAGGCCATATCTGCATATGCTAGGCTCGTCAAGTTTAACCCGAGTATTCTGCACGTGCAAAACTGGCTTGCACCCGTTGTATGTGAACTCAGAGCTTATCACACCCGATCATCACGTCGTGTCTCGGCACGATGAAATGTAGCAATGGTGCATACTCAGGGAGAACACTTATACCTTGAAATTTAGTGAGGGATCATCTTATAATTCAACCACCGTACTAAGAAAAATAAGATGCATAAAAGATAAAAATCACATGCAATCAAAATATGTGACATGATATGGCCATCATCATCTTGTGCCTTTGATCTCCATCTCCAAAGCACCGTCATGATCTCCATTGTCACCGGCTTGACACCCTGATCTCCATCGTAGCATCGTTGTCGTCTCACCAACTATTGCTTCTACGACTATCGCTACTGCTTAGTGATAAAGTACATCAATTACATGGCGATTGCATTTCATACAATAAAGCAACAATCGTAAGGCTCCTGCCAGTTGCTGATAACTTTTACAAAACATGATCATCTCATACAATAACTTATATCACATCATGTCCTCACCATATCACATCAAAACATGCCCGGCAAAAACAAGTTAGACGTTCTCTACTTTGTTGTTGCAAGATTTACGTGGTTGCTACGGGCTTCTAGTAAGAACCGTTCTTACCTACGCATCAAAACCACAACGATTTTTCGTCAAGTGTGCTGGTTTAACCTTCAACAAGGACCAGCCGTAGTCAGACTCGATTCAACTAAAGTTGGAGAAACAGACACCCGCAAGCGACCTGTGTGCAAAGCACGTCGGTAGAACCGGTCTCATGAACATGGTCATGTAATGTTGGTCCGGGCCGTTTCATCCAATAATACCGCTGAATCGAAGTAAGACATTGGTGGTAAGCAATATGACTATTATCGCCTACAACTCTTTGTCTTCTACTCGTGCATATCATCTACGCATAGACCTGGCTCTGATGCCACTGTTGGGGAACGTAGCATGCAATTTCAAAAAAAATCCTACGATCAAGCAAGATCTATCTAGGAGATTGATACATCCATTTTGCATCTTGTTTTCCTACTATTATTTATGTTGTTTTATTGCATAATAATGCTTTTTGGAGTAATCTAATGCCTTTTCTCTCATAATATGCAAGGTATGCACAAAGGAGGAGAATTCTAGCAGCTGGAAATCTGTACCTGAAAAAGCTACGTCAAGCTACCAATTCTGCACAACTCCAAATGAGATGAAACTTCTCGAGGATTTTTTGATGGAATATTTAAGAATTACTTGAGCAAATAGGTACCATAGGGGCGCAACCAGGTGGGCACAACCCACCTGGGTGCGCCAGAAGGCCCAGGCGCGCCCTGGTGGGTGCTGCCCTCCTCGGCCTACCTCCGGTGCCCATATTCTAGTATATAAGTCATTTTTACCTAGAAAAAATTAGGATAGGTCATTTGGGATGAAGCACCGCCCCCTCGAGGCAGTACTTGGGTAGGAGCACTTTTGCCCTCCGACGGAGCGATTCCGCGGGGGAACTTCCCTCCAGGAGGGGGAAATCATTGTCATCATCATCACCAACAACTCTCCCATCTTGGGGAGGTCTATCTTCATCAACATCTTCACAACACCAACTCCACTCAAACCCTAGTTCATCTCTTGTGTTAAATCTTTGTATCAAAACTATAGATTGGTGCTTGTGGGTGACTACTAGTGTTGATTACATCTTGTAGTTGATTACGATGGTTTATTTGGTGGAAGATTATATGTTCAGATCCATTATGCTATTTAATACCCCTCTAATCTTGAGCATGCTTATCATTTGTGAGTAGTTACTTTCATTCTTAAGGTCACGGGAGAAATCATGTTGCAAGTAATCATGTGAACTTGATATGTGTTCGATATTTTGATGATATCTATGTTGTCATTCTCTTAGTGGTGTCATGTGAACGGCGACTACATGCCACTTCACCATATTTGGGCCTAAGGTAATGCATTATGGAGTAGTTATTAGATGGTGCGTTGCGAGAGTGACGGAAGCTTAAACCCCAGCTTATGTGCTATTCCGTAAGGGACAGATTGGATCCAAAAGTTTAATGCTATGGTTAGAATTTATTCTTAATACTTTTCTCGTAGTTGCAGATGCTTGCGAGATGGTTAATCATAAGTAGGAGGTTTGTTCAAGTAAGAATAGCACCTAAGCGCCGGTCCACCCACATACCAAATTATCAAAGTAGCGATCACGAATTAAGCCAACATGATGAAAGTGACTAGATGAAATTCCCATGTACCCTCAAGAACACTTTGCTTATCATAAGAGACCGTTTTGGCCCGTCCTTTGCCTCAAAAGGATTGGGCTACCTTTCTGCACTTTTGTTACTACTCTTGTTACTTGATCATTATAAATTATCTTGCTATCAAACTACTCTGCTACCTACAATTTTAGCACTTGCAGACAATACCTTGCTAAAAACCACTTGTCATTTCCTTTTGCTCCTTCTTGGGTTTGACACTCTTACTTATCGAAAAGGCTACAATTGACCCCATATACTAGTGGGTCATCAAGGCTATTTTCTGGCACCTTTGCCGGGGAGTGAAGGGCTCTTGGTAAGTGATAATTGGTATGGAAATATTATTATTACGTGCTGAAATTTATTGTCACTTGTTACTATGGAAAACAATCCTTTGATGGGTTTGTTTAGGGTATCTTCACCTCAATCGGAACCACAATTAGTTGCCCCTCAACCTACCCCACCTATTTAAAATATTGAATATGAAATTCCTTCGGGTATGTTAGAACAACTGCTAGCTAATCCTTATGCAGGAGATGGAACCGAACATCCTGATATGCACTCGATATATGTGGATGAAATTTGTGGATTTTTTAAGCTTGCAGGTTTTCCCGGAGATGAAGCTAAGAAGAAGGTTTTCCATTTATCTTTGAAGGGAAAAGCATTGACATGGTACAGGCTATGCGATGATATTGTTTCTTCGAACTGGAATCAGTTGAAATTGGAATTTCATCAAAAAAATTATCATATGCATCTAGTTCATCGTGATCGGAATTACATATATAATGTTTAGCCTCGTGAAGGAGAAAGTATCGCTCTAGCTTGGGGGAGGCTTAAGTCAATGTTATATTCATGCCCCAATCATGAGCTCTCAAGAGAAATTATTATTCATAATTTCTATGCTCGGCTTTCTCGTAATGATCAAATCATGCTCGATACTTCTTGTACTGGTTCTTTTATGAAGAAGACTATTGAACTCTGATGGGATCTTTTAGAAAGAATTAAGCGCAACTCTGAAGATTGGGAACTCGAGGAAGGTAAAGAGTCAGGTATTGAACCTAAGTTTGATTGTGTTAAATATTTTATGAATACCAATGCTTTTCAAAAGTTTAGCACTAAATATGGACTTGACTCTGAGATAGTAGCTTCCTTTTGTGAATCTTTTGCGGATCATGTTGATATCCCTAAGGAGAAGTGGCTTAAATATCACCCACCTATTAAAGAAGAAGTTAAAGAACCGGTGAAAGCTAAACAAGAGACTATCATTTATAATGGTTATCCAGTTGTTCCCACTGCTTATATTGAAAACCCACCTTTCCCTGTTAGGATGAAGGAACATGCTAAAGCTTCAACTGTGGTTAAAAAAAGTTATGTTAGAACACCCAAAGCATCTGGACAAATCAGAGTTGAATCTAGTGTTGCTATGGTTAAAGATCTCTTAGTTGATACTATTGATGGGCATGTTATTTACTTCTATGGTGAAGCTTCTTGAATTGCCAAACATGAAGGAAAAGATAAACATAGAGCGGTTGTTGGCATGCCTGTTGCCTCAATTAAGATAGGAGATCACTGTTATCATGGGTTATGTGACCTAGGTTCTAGTGTGAGTGCTATTCCTTTCTCCTTATATCAAGAAATTAAAGATGAAATAGCACTTGCTGAAATAGAAGGCATAGATGTCACTATTAAACTTGCTAATAGAGATACTATATCACCAATTGGGATTCTTAGAGATGTTGAAGTCTTGTGTGGGAAAATAAAATACCCTACTGATTTTCTTGTTCTTAGCTCCCCACAAGATGACTTTTGTCCCATTATTGTTGGTAGACCTTTCTTGAACAACATCAATGCTAAAATAGATTGTGAGAAACAAACTGTCGGTGTTAGCTTTGGTGATGAATCTCATGAATTTTATTTTTTCAAGTTTAGTAGACAACCTCATAAGAAAGATTTGCCTAGTAAGGATGAAATTATTGGTCTTGCTTCTATTGCTATGTCTCCTACTGATCCTTTGGAACAATATTTGCTAGACCATGAAAATGATTTGCATATACGTGAAAGAAATGAAATAGATAGAATATTTTTTGAACAACAACCTCTTCTTAAATACAATTTGCCTATTGAAACTCTAGGAGGTCCTCCTCCACCTAAAGGTGATCCTGTGATTGAATTAAAACAATTTCCAGACACTTTGAAGTATGCTTATCTTGATGAGAAAAAGATATATCCTGTTATTATTAGTGCTAACCTTTCAGAACATGAAGAAGAAAGATTATTGAAAGTTCTAAGGAAGCACAGAGTTGCTATTGGATATACTCTTGATGATCTTAAGGGCATTAGTCCCACTCTATGTTAGCACAATATTAATATGGAACCTGATGCTAAACCCGTTGTTGATCACACACATTGGTTAAATCAGAAGATGAAATAAGTGGTAAGAACGGAAATATTGAAACTTCTGGAAGCAGGTATAATCTATCCTATAGCTAATAGTAGATGGATAAGTCTTATTCATTGTGTCCCTAAGAAGGGAGGTATTATTGTTATTCCTAATGATAATAATGAGCTCATTCCACAAAGAATTGTCACATGCTATAGAATGGTAATTGATTATAGAAAATTAAACAAAGCAACTAGAAAAGATCATTACCCTCTGCCTTTTATTGATCAAATGTTAGAAATATTATCTAAGCACACACATTTTTGCTTCCTTGATGGATATTCTGGTTTTTCAGAAATACTTGTTTAACAACCTGATCAAGAAAAGACCACTTTTACTTTTACTTTTGGAACCTTTGCTTATAGATGTATGCCTATTGGTCTATGTAATGCACCTGCTACCTTTCAAAGATGTATGACTGCTATCTTCTCTGATTTTTGTGAAAAGATTGTTGAGGTTTTCATGGATGACTTTTCTGTTTATGGGAAGTCTTTTGATGATTGTTTAAGCAACCTTGATCGAGTTTTGCAGAGATGTGAATAAACAAATCTTGTCTTGAATTGGGAGAAGTGCCACTTCATGGTTAATGAAGGTATTGTCTTGGGCCATAAAATTTCTGAGAGAGGCATTGAGGTTGACAAAGCCAAGGTTGATGCAATTGAGAAAATGCCATGTCCTAAAGATATTAAAGGTATTCGTAGTTTCCTTGGTCATGCTGGTTTCTATAGGAGGTTTATCAGAGACTTTTCTAAAATTTCTACGCCTGATACGATTCTTTTCCAAAAGGATATTCCCTTTGTGTTTGATGATGATTGTTTAGAAGCCTTTGAAACACTAAAGAAAGCCTTAATTACTGCACCTATTATTCAACCACCTGATTGGAACTTGCCTTTCGAGATTATGTGTGATGCTAGTGATTATGCTGTTGGTGCTGTTCTAGGACAAAGAGTTGATAAGAAACTGAATGTTATCCATTATGCTAGTAAAAAACTAGATAGTGCTCAACGAAACTATGCTACTACTAAAAAAGAATTCTTAGCAGTGGTGTTTTCTTGTGATAAATTCAGGTCTTACATTGTTGATTCTAAAGTAATTGTTCACACCGATCATGCTACTATAAAATATCTTATGGAAAAGAAAGATGCTAAACCTAGACTCATTAGATGGGTTCTTCTGCTACAAGAATTTGATTTTCATATCACTGATAAGAAAGGAGCAGAGAACCCCGTAGCTGATAACTTTTCTAGGCTTGAAAATATCTTGATGACCCACAACCTATTAATGATAGTTTTCCTGATGAACAACTAGCTTCAATAAATGTTTTTAATAGTACACCTTGGTATGCTGACAATGCTAATTATATTGTTTCTAAATACATACCACCTAGCTTCACATACCAACAAAATAAAAGAAATTCTTCTATGATTTAAGACATTCCTTTGGGATGACCCACATCTTTATAAAGAAGGAGTAGATGGTATTATTAGATGTTGTGTACCTGAGCATGAACAGGAACAAATCCTACGGAAATATCACTCCGAAGCTTATGGAGGACATCACGCGGGAGACAGAACCACTCATAAGGTATTGCAATCTGGTTTTTATTGGCCTACTCTCTTCAAAGATGCCCGTAAGTTTGTCTCGTCTTGTGATGAATGCCAAAGAAGAATAAATATCGGTAAGCGTCAAGAAATGCCTATGAATTATTCACTTGCTGTTGAACCATTTGATGTTTGGGGATTTGATTTCATGGGACATTTTCCTTCCTCTAATGGGTATACACATATTTTGGTTGTTGTTGATTATGTTACTAAGTGGGTAGAAGTTATCCCAACCAGTAGTGTTGATCACGACACCTCTATTAAAATGCTTAAGGAAGTTATTTTCCCAAGGTTTGGAATCCCTAGATATTTAATGACTGATAGTGGTTCACACTTTATTCATGGTGCTTTCCATAAAATGCTTGCTAAGTATGATGTTAACCATAGAATTGCATCAGCTTATCATCCTCAGTCTAGTGGTCAAGTTGAACTTAGCAATAGAGAAATAAAACTAATCTTACAAAAGACTATCAATAGGTCCAGGAAGAATTGGTCTAAGAAATTAGATGATGCACTTTGGGCTTATAGAACAGCTTACAAAAATCCTATGGGTATGTCTCCATATAAAATGGTTTATGGAAAAGCTTGTCGTTTACCTCTTGAGTTAGAACACAAAGCATTTTAGGCAATTAAAGAACTCAATTATGATTTCAAACTTGCTGGTGAAAAGAGGTTATTTCATATTAGCTCATTAGATGAATGGAGAACCCAGACTTATGAAAATGCAAAGTTATTCAAAGGAAAAGTTAAAAGATGGCATGACAAAAGAATCCAAAAGCATGAGTTCAAAGTTGGAGAATATGTTCTTTTGTACAACTCTCGTTTCAAATTCTTTGCCGGAAAACTCCTCTCCAAATGGGAAGGACCTTATATCATCGAGGAGGTCTATTGATCCGGAGCTATCAAAATAAATAATGCTGAAGGCACTAACCCGAAAGTTGTCAATGGGCAACGAATAAAACACTATATCTCAGGTACGCCTATTAATGTTGAAAGCAATATTATCCAAACTTTGACACCGGAAGAACACATAAAGGAAACCTTCCGGAACACTCCCGAATCATGAAAATAGGGAGGTACGTGATACGGGTAAGTAAATGGACTCCAAAAAATCCGCAATACTATTTTTTGTCAGTTTTGGAATATATAGAAAATTAGGAAAATAAGAAACTCCCAGGGCGCGCCAGGCATGCCGGGCGCGCCCAGGTGGGTTGTGCCCACTTCGGGTGCTTTCCAGACTCCGTTTTTCTTCCGTTCTGCTTGTTCCCCAAGATAAAAAAATCTATATATACCTCCCGAACTTGTTGACCTCCGTATCGCAAAGAAATCTCTTGTTTTCTTTTCTTGCTGTTTTTTGTTAGATCCAAGCCATCATGGCGGCTTCAAGCTCCTCCAAGGACAAGTTCTTCGACAATGTAGTCAACCTGTATCTGTGGGAGGTGATACAATACCCTCAAGCTATCCAGCTGCGAGATGGGTGTCGGTTTCAAAACCGGCGGATCTCAGGTAGGAGGTCCTGAACTGTGCGTCTAAGGCTAATGGTAACAGGAGGCAGGGGACACGATGTTTTACCCAGGTTCGGCCCTCTCGATGGAGGTAATACCCTACTTCCTGCTTGATTGATCTTGATGATATGAGTATTACAAGAGTTGATCTACCACGAGATCGTAGAGGCTAAACCCTAAGAGCTAGCCTATGATTATGATTGTTGTTCTTCTATGGACTAAACCCTCCGGTTTATATAAACACCGGAGGAGGCTAGGGTTACACAGAGTCGGTTACAAAGAACGGGATCTAACATCCGAATTGCCAAGCTTGCCTTCCACGCAAAGGAGAGTCCCATCCGGACACGGGACGAAGTCTTGAGGCTTGTATCTTCATAGTCCAACAGTCTGGCCAATGTATATAGTCCGGCTGTCCAGATACCCCCTAATCCAGGACTCCCTCAGTAGCCCCTGAACCAGGCTTCAATGACGATGAGTCCGGCGCGTAAATTGTCTTCGGCATTGCAAAGCGGTTTCCATCTCCGAATACTCCATGGAAGATTTCGAACACAAGGATCGTGTTCGGCTCTGCAAAATAAATTCCACATACCACCGTAGAGAGCATAATATTTCACAAATCCAATCTGCTGACAGCTTTTCCTAGTGCGACACCATGCTGTAGCTCGGTTACTACGAACCGTTTTCCCCAGCCTGCCACTACACGTGTTGCGAGGCAGTTTTATTGGCACGTCTTGTCGAAGCAGAGATCGTGTTCCCCTTATCACGAGATTCTCATCAATACGTGTGTGGGTAACCCAACTGCGCCTGTTCGTATGATTCCTCAATTTTAGGCAAGTCCCAAATGGTCACGCCGAGGACGCTTGATATTCACCCCCTTCATAGAGGGGCCGAGGCCAATCCCTCTTTCTTACCACGCTTGCGCCTTTCCGCATCTCGAGTTCCAACACCCGAAGCTCAAGCTTAGGCACTTCGGATCTTCAATCATGTCCGGATCCAACCTTCAAGTCCGATGGATGGCCTCCTTTGTCATAGAGGAGGACATCGCGAAGCTCAGGGAGGCCTGATATCTGACCGCCGATATCAAGCACAGGCTTCCTGCTCCAGGGCAGGTCATTCCCACTCCCGAGCCCAACGAGAGCGTCGTATTTGTTTCTCACTTCCTCTGAGGGTTAAGCTTCATCCTCGATCCATTCGTGAGAGGGCTCATGTTCTATTACGGGCTAGATTTCCATGATCTAGCTCCGGACTCCATCCTTCACATCTCATCGTTTATCGTCGTGTGTGAAGCCTTTCTCCACATCACCCCGCACTTCGGCTTATGGCTCAAGACCTTCAATGTAAAGCCGAAGGTGATCGAGGGGCGACACATAGAGTGCGGAGGCGCTGCAATAAGCAGAAACACCAATGCCCCATGGCCAGAGGGCTTCTTCCCGGAGGTGTTTGATCTATGGCAGTGGAGGTGGTTCTACGTCACGGCTCCTAGAGGCACAAAGTGGGCGGCTGCCCCCGACTTCCGCTCGGGCCCTCCGCCTCAACTGGCATCGTGGGCCAACGTGGGACTGGACTGGGGGCCTACTAATGATGTATCGACATTGCAGAGCCGCATTCGGGAGCTCGTTGAGAGGGACATCAGTCTTGTCAGCATAATTCAGGTAATGCTAGTCCGACGGATCTTGCCGTGCAAGCGCCGGCCTCTCCGGATGTGGGAGTTCAACCTAGAAGGTCCGTGGACTATTCAACACTTCTTTGGCATGACGTTCGAAGGGATGTATAGGTTATTCTTCGGACCACAAATAAAGTGTCTGGACACCACCGAGGATGCGGGCCTGAGCTGCAACCGCCCAGATACCCAAGTAAGTAACCCTGAAACCGAACACTTCGTTTATATTTATCACAACATTATTCTGAAATCCATCCGCGGCCAGGATTGGCTCAGCAAGGCGGATAGAATCAGGTGTCCAACACTAGTTCCCGAAGGCTCGCCTAGTCCTGCAATAGCCAGGATGCTTAAACGTGCGCTAAGTTAAGTGCCCTCGGGGAAAGACAAAGGGAAGAACAAAGAAGCGGAGCTTCACACATTGCACATCCAAACCGGGGGAATTACTGCCTCCACGAA
>NC_041389.1:614430530-614464364 GCF_002162155.2 Triticum dicoccoides
CTAGAAGCGGAGGCGCCTAGACAAGGGAATAAAACTTTACCAGGGGGCCCTGCCCCGGAGGGCGTCCTCAACGCGCCATGCCCGCAAATGGGCCAGCCCTCCACCGAGCTGTAAGTTAATCGTAAATACCAAGCTACTGCTTCCTCATCCGAGAACAATAACCAGGATCCCTCCTTTGCAGTTCGGCTAGTAGCTCTTCTCGTCAAGGTTCCTCTTTGGGGGATCTTCTTCCGGAGATGATGGAGAGTGAAACCCCACCTGCCTCTCCGCCATATGGGGCGGGCGACCTTGAGGTGTCATCACGGAGGAGTCCGGATCTGTCGAGGCCAGAAGCTAATACTTCGCCGCCCCGAGCCCGGAGTGTTCGGCTCCCACAGGGGGTAATAGGAAGGGCCCAGGACAGTTCGGCGCCCAGCCGGACACACTGACGGGCCTTCTGGAACAAGCTTCTTTATCGGATGATCACCGTACATTGATGGGTATGGATTTTGAGAAGATTTCATCCGCCACAAGCGGGTTGAATGAAGCTTTTGTGAGCCTGCTCAAAGGCTTTGAGGTACGTAATGAAATACCTAATTTTTCAGTTGTACCGCGTGCGCTAGGTGTGCTCCGTATAGATAGTAGCCCCTGAGACTCTGGTTGCCAGCCCTAGGCCGCAAACGGAGGATCACACTCTTAAGTAATGATCGCACTACATTCATGCGTAGGTGGCTAAGGGGCCGACAATAGACCGGACTGCTGAATTCGCCGAACTGAGGCGACAGATTGATGTGGTGGACGCTGACATCATGCTTGTAAACGAGCGGCTTGACGAGTCACAGAGTATGTGCTCATTTTTCCTTATTTATTTTAGGAAATATTAGGAGGAGGAGCATATTGTTAATATGCTTTTGGCTGCAGGCGGAGCTGCTGCCGTGGAGGCCCTGAGGGCGGAACTTGCCCTGGCCAAGGAACAAGCCCGGGCTAGTAATGCGGCTGCCCTAAAGGCGGCCGAAGATTTGGGAGCCGAACAGGCTGCTCATCGCTGAAGCGAAGATAAAATAGCCGAGATGGCTATGGAGCTGAAGAACGTCGCCGGCCGGTATGAGCTCCTTGAAAAGGAGAATCAGGCAAATTCGGCTGAACTGAAGAAGACCCTTATGCGGCCAAGGAGACGCGTTCTAAAATTAGAGGCGCGTGGGAGGAGCTTCGACAGGACGGAGAAATCACGGCTGGAAGCCCCTATTTGTTGCGGATGAAGTTCTTGGATCCGAAGTACGCTCCTCTGGATCGGCTTTGGAGCGCTGCAGACACGTATGCGGATCTGGCAAAAAGTACGGCTGATGCGACCAAGTTATTCAAGGATCATAAAGATAATGAAATAGAAAGGCTGTTCTGGTCGCAATTTAGTGCTCCAACGCGCTCGTTGCCATTGAGTGAGAGGATGGCCGCTATGGACGAGCTCCATAGGTTGTCCAGTCTTGCAATGAGGTCTGCAATAGACCATCTATGGCCGAAGGGACCAAGGCCGGACAGTTATTTTGGTTTAGTGCAACAATTATTTGGCGTCGTATCGCAAATCGATGCCATGAAGAGGTTGGCGTGCATAGAGGGTGCGCGGATGGCTCTTGCCCGTGTTAAGACGTATTGGGCAGATATGGAAGCCACCGGCGTTGCAACCCAGAGTCCGGCAGGAAGCCAGGACCAAGTCGAGCACTATTTTGAGCAGGTCACAGAAGGTGCCCGTTTAATAGAGGCTCAATGCTCGAAGAATGTCATGTTTGAGTGACAATTCGTTCAATTGTAAAAACAATTCTATTTTGATTATAAAGGCTATTTTATACTTTTGCCCGAAAGTTTTATAGTGCCTCCTGTGCGGCCGTTTTTTAGTATGTATATATCCTAAAAGTTAGTAGTCGTTGGCTTCAGCCCCCACGCATATAATGCGGGGGTGTTCGCAAAAATGTGCGTAATCACACTTGATCCAACGTCTTGGTCCATTAAGGAGGTGATCGCACGTGAACTAGGCAACCGGACTATATAGCTTTAAGACTTTCACTTAGCCATAGGAGTTTGACGATGGGGCTACTATATAGCCCCTGGTACCTTCGCGTGCATCCAGATACGGGCGCTATGTACATGACCACAAAACGGTCCTTCGTTAATGCAGAGGGATCCCGAAGATTCCGATTAGTCCTCGAGTGGTTGACCAGTCTCTCACTATATCATGACAGTCAGTTTTCGGCTTTCTCTACTCAGGTGCTCATCCGGAGTAACCAGGGCACAATCACAGTAGTTCTCCTTTGGCCGCCTTAGCCGATATAACGGAACGTAAGGCAGCAAACCCAGGAGCCGGGCAAAGCCAACATTTGACCAAAGACATGATTCAGAGTTGATGCATATAAGGCCAAACTCGTGACGCCGAACACTCCCAAAGGTATTTGGACTTTATAACATATACTGGGCTGGGTAGCGCCCTTGGTTATGAACCCTATATTTCCAGGTAGGTGCATTAACCGGTCGTGACGAAATACCAATAATGCCAATATCCCCTGTGGGTGTATTGAATACCCATGGGATGTCAAGCAACAAGAGACAGTAAAAAAGGTTTACACGGGGCTTAATCTAAAGAGAAACCTTTGAGTGGGGACCTGCTGCACGTCTGCGCCTTTGTCTCTGTTGTGCCATGTCCTGGAAGGGTGTCGCACGAATGGTGCCTGTAAAGAGGAAAACTTCACGTAAAAGAGTATGGCGTAGGCGTGTGAAAACTCGATTTATCCTCAATGGATAGTAGAAATGTGAAACATTGGCATGTTTAGTAAGGTCCAGCCAAATTGTGGGCTTTATTACATTTTTGCAGCCCCTGGTTCCATCTATGGGGGGATATGTATAGCACCCAACTCAGGTTTATCTGGGTTGTTACCGATGGTCGTGCGCCGGACTCGTCTAACCATGTCCGTGGTCTTAACGACCGATCATGCAGTCTGATAGGAGAGGCCGCTTAGTGTCCGGCTGCTAGAGCCGCCACATACTCTTCCGCATGTAGGGAACACTCTGTGTTTCCGCTAACAGTGATGACGCCACGTGGAGCGGGCATCTTGAGTTTAAGGTAGTTGTAGTGTGGTACTGCGTTGAAGCGAGCGAAGGTCATTCTTTCGAGTAATGCATGATAACCGCTTCGGAAGGGAGCGATGTCGAAGAGTAATTCTTCGCTTTTGAAGTTGTCGGGAGAATCGAATGTCACCTCTAATACGAGGGAGCCCTTGCAGCAGGCCTCAACGCCTGGTATCACTCCTTTAAAAGTGGTGTTACGTTGGCTGATTCTGGATGGGTCTAACCCCATCTTGCAAACAGTGTCCTGATATATCAGATTAAGACTACTGCCGCCATCCATGAGGACGCGAGTAAGATGGTATCCATCGATTATTGGGTCGAGCACCAAGGCAGCCGATCCTCCGTGCCGGGTACTAGTTAGGTGGTCCCTGTGATCGAAGGTGATTGGGCAGGCCGACCAGGGGTTGAATTTGGGGGTGACGGGTTCTACAGCGTATACGTCTCTGAGCGCGCGTTTGCGCCTTCTCTTTGGTATGTGAGTTGCGTAGATCATGTTTACTGTTTTGACTTCTTGTGGGAATTTTTTCTGTCCCCTAGTGTTTGGCTGGCGAGGCTCATCCTCATCTTCACTTGGTGTTTCTCTTCCCTTGCGTTCGGCATTTAGCTTGCCGGCCTGCTTGAAGACCCAGCATTCTCTGTGAGTGTGATTCACAGGTTTTTCAGGGGTGCCATGAATTTGGCACAATCTACCCAGGACTTTGTTCAGGCCGGACGGTCCTTCTTTGTTGCCTTTAAATGGCTTCTTTTGCTGATCGGGTCGAGAGGCCCTGAATCCGGCGTTGACCGCCGTGTTGTCCGGACTGTCTTCCTTGTTTCGACGCTTCTTTTTATTAGGCCATGGCTTCCCGTTGCCATCCCTAATTTCGGATGTGCCCGGGTCACTGGTGCTTCTACGGGCCAACCAGCTATCCTCACCCGCGCAAAAGCGGGTCATAAGGCTTGTTAAGGCTGCCATTGTCCTCGGCTTTTCTTGGCCGAGGTGTCTGGCGAGCCACTCGTTTCGGATGCTGTGCTTGAAGTCCGCTAGGGCTTAGGCATCCGGACAATCGACAATTTGATTCTTCTTGGTGAGAAATCTGTTCCAAAGCTTACAGGCTGACTCTCTGGGCTGTTGTATTATGTGACTTAAATCGTCTGTGTCCGGAGGTTGGACATAGGTCCCTTGAAAATTGTCCCTGAAAGCATCCTCAAGTTCCTCCAACTTCCGATTGAATTTTCGGGGAGGCTTTTCAAGCAGTGTCGAGCTGGTCCTTTCAACTTGAGGGGTAGATATTTGATGGCGTGGAGGTCATCCCCACAAGCCATGTGGATATGAAGGATAAAATCCTCAATCCAGACCCCGGGGTCTATCGTTCCGTCATATGCCTCTATGTTCACGGGTTTGAATCCCTGTGGAAATTCGTGATCCAGTACCTCGTCGGTGAAGCACAGAGGGTGCGCCGCCCCTCTGTATCTGGACATGTCGTGGCATGCTGTCGACTGGTGTTGTGTCCGGTGTTGATTCCGAACTGGTACGCGATCAATGTGATCGTCTCGGTGACCATAACCCCGCGCCGGAGCATGTCCTCTAGATCCATAGATGGACCTGGTCGCGCCGGCCTTTTTGTTTAGGAGCTCACGTAAATCGTGTGTGTCGTCACTAGTTGCTCTATCATGGCCATAAACTGTTTGGTCCGGCCGATTGGCCATATTGTTCTTCGGTGAAATGGGCTCTACGGCTTCATCGTCGAATTCAGGCAGCAGCTTGCGCTTTGGGTAGCTCTTTGTACAGCGATCATCGCCGTATTTTTCTTCCGTGTCTAGCACTTTTTTCCACCTGCGGTTTAGCGTAGCATGCGTGGCCTTAAGCCTTTGCTTCTGCTTCTTTAGGCTCCTCGCCGTGGCCATCAGCCTTCTGCGGAGGTTATCTTGTTCCAGGCGTTTTTCCGGGATGATGAATGCATCATCGTCCAGACTGTCCTCCTCTCCGGAGTCAGGTTGGTGGGTTCGACCCTTAGGATCGCTATGATCAGGCGTCTGCTCCGTGTTGTGTTCGGCGTGACCTGGCTCGTCTTGCTCCATCGTTGGGTCCATATGGTCGTTGTTGCCTCCGGAGCCGACCGGGGTGTCAATTTTCCTGTCGCTATTATCACTATTTTTACTGTGACCGGACTTGGAGCGGCGCCTGCGCCATCGTTTTGACTTTTGTCCGGGGGGTTTATCCTCGGTTGTGTCCTATTTGTCACAGCTGTTCTCCTTGGGTGTGTCCACCATGTATATATCATATGATGAAGTGGCAATCCAGCGCCCCGTGGGCGGTGGTTCCAGATCGTCCCTTGCATCGGCGTCCATACCGTCGATGTCGTCGGAGTCGAAGTCAAGCATGTCTGTTAGATCATCGACAGTGGCTATTAAATGGGTGGTGGGTGGACGACGATTTTATTCGTCGTCCGAATCCCCCTCGAGCCGGATATAGTTCGGCCAAGAGTCTTCTGACAAGGATAGAGACTTTAATGAGTTCGGCACATCTCCCAAGGGTGAGTGGTGAAAAATATCCGCGGCGGTGAACTCCATGATGGATGCCCAATCTGATTTGACAGGCATGGGCGCACACGGTTCGGATCCTGCAACCGGGGCAGAGTCCGGGGGTCCGATGGCGCCACTCTCACAGGAGGTGGGATCAGTGTTTGGCTCCAACACCGATGAGTGTGCGGCCTCCATGGCGGGGTCCATCCACCCGTCCTCGGAAGGCACGATCTTCTCCGGATTGATTCCCGGCGCCAACGCGGGTGCGATCTCCCGAATATTGACCGACGGCAGATCAAAGTCATGTCCGTCGTGACTGTTTGGCGCACTTGTCATGGGCTCAAACCCGTCAAAGATCAAGTCTCCACGGATATCGGTAGAGTAGTTTAAGCTTCCAAACCTGACCTGATGGCCAGGGGCGTAGCTATCGATCTGCTCCAGATGGCCAAGCAAGTTGGCCCGCAGTACGAAGCCGTCGATTACGAAGATCTATCTAGGAAGGAAAACCTCCCCCTGGACAGCATCGTTGAAGATGATCGAACGGGCCATCAAGCCTTACAAAGACGGCACAGTGGAACTCTCAATGAAAGCACCAATGTCGGTGTCAAAACCGGCGGATCTCGGGTAGCGGGTCCCGAACTGTGCGTCTAAGGCTAATGGTAACAGGAGGCAGGGGACATGATGTTTTACCCAGGTTCGGGCCCTCTCGATGGAGGTAATACCCTACTTCCTGCTTGCTTGATCTTGATGATATGAGTATTACAAGAGTTGATCTACCACGAGATCGTAGAGGCTAAACCCTAAGAGCTAGCCTATGATTATGACTGTTGTTCTTCTACAGACTAAACCCTCCGGTTTATATAGACACCGGAGGAGGCTAAGGTTACACAGAGTCGGTTACAAAGAAGGGGATCTAACATCCGAATCGCCAAGCTCGCCTTCCATGCAAAGGAGAGTCCCATCCAGACATGGGACGAAGTCTTGTGTCTTGTATCTTCATAGTCCAACAGTCCGGCCAAAGTATATAGTCCGGCTGTCCGGATACCCCCTAATCCAGGACTCCCTCAATGGGGTGCTACAAATCCTTGATGTGCAAGGGCCCAAGGGGACTTGATCCGTCGAGGCCAGGCTTGAAGCTATGGAGCAGGACATCTTCAAGTGCAAGGCCATGGTTGAACGTGGACTCAATGCCAATCACCTCATGATCGCGGACTATACCCGTGATCTCAAGGTGGGTGGCAAGTCCATAAAGGACATCATCTTCTCCCTCAACGAGCAAATCAACTTCCTCCATAGCCAGATCCACGACCTTCAAAGCCAAGTCTTTGAATATGAGGCAAGGTTTAAAGGTATAAGTTTGGCTACCAGTTGCAGGATCCGGGAGACTCACTCCTCTTCCTATGATGGTGAGCCTCTGTCGTGGAAACCCGAGGACAAGAAACATTCTACTTCATCACCACCACCTCCTTCTTCACCACCAAAAGAAAATTGAGTATTTGGGTATGGGCACTCCCATTGGCTTTCGCCAAGCTTGGCGGAGGTGCACCGGTATCGTATCATCTCCACTATCTTTTGCATTTACTTTCTTAGTTCAATCCATGGTTATATTTTGTTATTAGATGACTAAAAGTTTAGTTCGATCCTTTCTTTTTGTGAGTTTACTTACTGATCAATCCTTGTAATCATGTGCGATATATTTAAAAAAGTTTAGTTTGAGTTTTCCCTTCTTTACTTTCTTGTTGCTAATAAAAAGAAAGGAAATAAAAGAAAAGGATCATATGCTAATCTTATGGTAAGTGATGACATTACACAAGGAAAAGTATAAGTAGAAAATTTTATTGTAGATTGACAAACATTGCATTGGTCAATGATGCAACTCATCAAAGAATTAATAAGGGAAGAGAAGATTCACATATAAATATACTATCATGGAAATCTTTTATGATTGTGAGCACCCATCAAAATATTATATGCCAAAATTGTTGACGTTGGACAAGGAAGACAACTGATTTATGTTTGTCCATATTCACATAGAAGTTATATTGTCATAGATCCTTCAACACGTGTTTCTTGCCCCTATCTTTGCTAGCCAAAAACTCCGCACTAAGAAGAGATACTACTTGTGCATCCAAAACCCTTAAACCCTATCTTGTTTGAGAGTCCACCATACCTACCTATGGATTGAGTAAGATCCTTCAAGTAAGTTGTCATCGGTGCAAAAAGGCAATAAAAATTGCTTCTAAAAGTGTAAGATCATTTAGTGTAAGGGAAAATTGAGCATTGTACGAACTTGTGATGGTGAAGAATAAAAGCGACAGACTGCATAATAAAGGTTGCCATCACAAGGGGCAATATAACGTGACGTTATCTTACACTAAGGGGTTGAGCATACAAACAAAAAGCACATGGAAACCATTGCTTCCCTCTGCGAAGGGCCTATCTTTTACTTTTATGTATTTACTTTCATGCCAGAGTCAAAGTTTTTCTCTCTATTCCTTTTATTTTTCTCCTTTGGCAAGCATCATGTGGCGAGGAAAGATCTAGGCACATATATCTAGTTGAATATGGATAGCATGAGTTATTATTGTTGACATCACCCTTGAGGTGAGTGTGTTGGGAGGCGAAACTATAAGCCCCTATCTTTCCATGTGTCCAGTTGAAACGTTTTGTTCACGTGTAAGCGGTGAGTGTTAGCAATTATAGAAAACTAAATGATGGTTGAGTATGTGGACTTGCCTAAAGGCTCTGATACATGACCCTTCCTAAAAAGATGATGAATTGTAGTTGCAAAGTTGACTGAGAACATAGTTTGTTGGTTTCCAATAGAGTTTACGCTTTATACTTCAATGTTGTGATGAATTGTCACATGTTCATGAGAAGTCTATGATAAAAGTTTTATATTAAAATTTGTTGCTGTTATAATAAGTCACATGATGCCGCTATGTCCATATTTTTGTTTTTATCGACACCTCGGTTTTCGCTTAAGCACAAGCGAGGTCTAAGCTTGGGGGAGTTGATACGTCCATTTTGCATCATGTTTTCCTACTTTTATTTATGTTGTTTTATTTTATAATAATGTTTTTTGGAGTAATTCTAATGCCTTTTCTCTCATAATATGCAAGGTATGCACAAAGGCGGAGAATTCTAGCAGCTGGAAATCTGGACCTGAAAAAGCTACGTCAAGCTACCTATTCTGCACAACTCCAAATGAGTTGAAACTTCCTGAGGATTTTTTATGGAATATTTAAGAATTACTGAAGCAAATAAGTACCAGAGGAGGGCCACCAGGTGGGCACAACCCACCTGAGTGCGCCAGGAGGCCCAGGCGCGCCCTGGTGGGTGCTGCCCTCCTCGGCCCACCTCCGGTGCCTATATTCTGGTACATAAGTCATTTTAACCTAGAAAAAATCAGGAGAGGACATTCGGGACAAAGCGCCGCCGCCTGGAGGCGGAACTTGGGTAGGAGCACTTTTGCCCTCCGGCGGAGCAATTCCGCCAGGGGAACTTCCCTCCCAAAGGGGGAAATCATCGTCATCATCATCACTAACAACTCTCCCATCTTGGGGAGGGCTATCTTCATCAACATCTTCACAGCACCAACTCCTCTCAAACCCTAGTTCATCTCTTGTGTTCAATATTTGTATCAAAACTATAGATTGGTGCTTGTGGGTGACTAGTAGTGTTGATTACATCTTGTAGTTGATTACTATATGGTTTATTTGGTGGAGGATTATATGTTTAGATCCATTATGCTATTTAAAACCCCACTGATCTTGAGCATGCTTATCATTTGTGAGTAGTTACTTTCGTTCTTGAGGTCACGGGAGAAATCATGTTGCAAGTAATCATGTGAACTTGATATGTGTTTGATATTTTGATGATATGTATGTTGTCATTCTCTTAGTGTTGTCATGTGAACGTCGACTACAAGACACTTCACCATATTTGGGCCTAAAGGAATGCATTGTGGAGTAGTTATTAGATGGTGGGTTGCAAGAGTGACAGAAGCTTAAACCCCAATTTATGCGCTATTCCGTAAGGAACTGATTGGATTCAAAAGTTTAATGCTATGGTTACAATTTATTCTTAATACTTTTCTTGTAGTTGCGGATGCTTGCGAGAGGGTTAATCATAAGTAGGAGGTTTGTTCAAGTAAGAACAACACCTAAGCACTGGTCCACCCACATACCAAATTATCAAAGTAGCGAACACGAATTAAGCCAACATGATGAAAGTGACTAGATGAAATTCCCGTGTACCCTCAAGAACACTTTGCTTATCATAAGAGACCATTTTGTCCTGTCCTTTGCCTCAAAAGGATTGGGCTACCTTGCTGCACTTTTGTGACTACTATTGTTACTTGCTCGTTACAAATTATCTTGCTATTAAACTACCCTGCTACTTACAATTTTAGCACTTGCAGATAATACCTTGCTGAAAACCACTTGTCATTTCCTTCTGCTCCTCATTGGGTTCAACACTCTTACTTATCGAAAGGGATACAATTGACCCCATATACTTGTGGGTCATCAGAGATGCATAGCAACGAGAGGGGGAGAGTGTGTCCACATACCCTCGTAGACCAAAAGCGGAAGCGTTAGGTTAACGCGGTTGATGTAGTCAAACGTCTTCACGACCCAACCGATCTAGTACCGAACGTACGGCACCTCCGAGTTCAGCACACGTTCAGCTTGATGACGTCCCTCAAACTCTTGATCCAGCAGTGGGTCGAGGGAGAGTTTCGTCAGCACGACGGTATGGTGACGGTGATGGTGATGTGATCCGCGCAAGGCTTTGCCTAAGCACTACGACGCTATGACTGGAGGTGTAAACTGTGGAGGGGGGCACCGCACATGGCTAAGAGAACAATTGATGTGCCTTTGGGGTGCCCCCCCCACTGTATATAAAGGAGGGGGAAGGAGGCTGGCGGCCAGGAGGGGCACACCATGGGGGGAGTCCTACTAGGACTCCACTCCTAGTAGGATTCGCCCCCCCCCCCCTTTCCTTTCTTCCACCGGAGGGAAAAGGAAGGAGAGGGAGAGGGAGAGGGAAAGGGGGCGCCGCCACTCCCCTAGTCCAATTTGGACTTCCATGGAGGGGCGTGGCCACCCCTTGCGGCCCTCCTCTCTCTCCACTAAGGCCCATGTAGGCCCAATACTTCCCCGGGGGGTTCCGGTAACCCCCCGGTACTCCAGGAAAATACCCGAACCACTCGAAACCATTCCGATGTCCGAATACTACCTTCCAATATATGAATCTTTACCTCTCAACCATTTTGAGACTCCTCGTCATGTATGTGATCTCATCCGGGACTCTGAAAAAAACTTCGGTCACCAAAACACATAACTCATAATACAAATCGTCATCGAACATTGAGCGTACGGACCCTACGGGTTCGAGAACTATGTAGACACTGAGACACATCTCCGGTAAATAACCAATAGCAGAACCTGGATGCTAATATTGGTTCCTACATATTCTACGAAGATCTTTATCGGTCAAACTGCATAACAACATACGTTATTCCCTTTGTCATCGGTATGTTACTTGCCCGAGATTCGATCGCCGGTATCCTCATACCTAGTTCAGTCTCATTACAGGCAAGTCTCTTTACTCGTTTCATAGTTCACCATCCCGTAACTAACTCATTAGTAACATTGCTTGCAAGGCTTATAGTGATGTGCATTACCGAGAGGGCCCAGAGATACCTCCCCGATACACCAAGTGACAAATCCTAATCTCGATCTATGCCAACCCAACAAACACCTTCGAAGACACCTACAGAGCATCTTTATAATCACCTAGTTATGTTGTGACGTTTGATAGCACACAAGGTGTTCCTACGGTATTCGGGAGTTGCATAATCTCATAGTCAAAGGAACATATATAAGTCATGAAGAAAGCAATAGCAATAAAACTTAACGATCATTATGCTAAGCTAACGGATGGGTCTTGTCCATCTCATCATTCTCTAATGATGTGATCCCGTTCATCAAATGACAACACAGTCTATGGTCAGGAAACATAACCATCTTTGGTTAACGAGCTAGTCAAGTAGAGGCATACTAGGGACACTCTATTTTGTCTATGTATTCACACATGTACTAAGTTTCCGGTTAATACAATTCTAGCATGAATAATAAACATTTATCATGATATAAGGAAATATAAATAACAACTTTATTATTGCCTCTAGGGCATATTTCCTTCATCACACTCACCGGAATATACCAGGGATGATGTAGAAGCCCTCCATAATCGATTCCCCCTCTGGTAGAGTACCAGAAAAGGCATCTAGATGGGATAGCGGAAGAACAAAAGCTTGTGGTGGCGGAAAAAGTGTTTTGGGTGGCTCTCTGTTGGTTTGAGAATATTTGGGAATTTATAGAGGTGGAATTAGGTCAAACAATGCTACGAGGGGGCCACGAGGTCAGGGGCACGCCTACCCCCCAGGGCGCACCTGGTGAGCTTGTGGCCCTCTCGTATATCTTCTGCCCTCCTGCTGAATCTTCTAGGTGTAGGGGAACATAGTAATTTCGAAAAAATCCTACGCACACGCAAGATCATGGTGATGCATAGCAACGAGAGGGGAGAGTGTGTCCACGTACCCTCGTAGACCGAAAGCGGAAGCGTTAGCACAAAGTGGTTGACGTAGTCGTACGTCTTCACGATCCGACCGATCAAGTACCGAACGCACGGCACCTCCGAGTTCAGCACACGTTCAGCTCGATGATGTCCCTCGAACTCCGATCCAGCCGAGCTTTGGGGGAGAGTTCCGTCAGCACGATGGCGTGGTGACAATGATGATGTTCTACCGACGTAGGGCTTCGCCTAAGCACCGCTACGATATTATCGAGGTGGACTATGGTGGAGGGGGATCAATTGTTCTGTCTCCATGGGGTGCCCCCTCCCCCTATATAAAGGAGTGGAGGAGGGGGAGGGACGGCCCTCTCTTGGGCGCGCCCTAGGGGAGTCCTACTCCCACCGGGAGCAGGATCCCCCCCCCCCACCTTCCAAGTTGGAGTAGGAGAAAGGGAAGGGATAAGGAGAAGGAAGGAAGGGGGCGCCCCCCTCCTTAGTCCAATTCGGACCAGTCCATGGGGAGCGGTGCGGCCACCCTTTGAGGCCTTTCTCTCCTTTCCCGTATGGCCCATTAAGACCCACTACGAATTCCCGTAACTCCCCGGTACTCCGAAAAATACCCGAATCACTCGGAACCTTTGCGAAGTCCGAATATAGTCATCCAATATATCGATCTTTACGTCTCGACCATTTTGAGACTCCTCGTCATGTCCCTGATCTCATCCGGGACTACGAACTGCCTTCGGTACATCAAAACACATAAAATCATAATATAACCGTCATCGAACTTTAAGCGTGCGGACCCTACGGGTTCGAGAACTATGTAGACATGACCGAGACATGTCTCCGGTCAATAACCAATAGCGGAACCTGGATGCTCATATTGGCTCCCACATATTCTACGAAGATCTTTATTGGTCAAAACCGCATAACAACATACGTTGTTCCTTTGTCATCGGTATGTTACTTGCCCAATATTCGATCGTCGGTATCTCAATACCTAGTTCAATCTTGTTACCGGCAAGTCTCTTTACTCGTTCCGTAATACATCATCCCGTAACTAACTCATTAGCTGCAATGATTGCAAGGCTTATAGTGATGTGCATTACTGAGTGGGCTCAGAGATACCTCTCCGACAATCGGAGTGACAAATCCTAATCTCAAAATATGCCAACCCAACAAGTACCTTTGGAGACACCTGTAGAGCACCTTTATAATCACTCAGCTACATTGTGACTTTTGGTAGCACAAAAAGTGTTCCTCCGGTAAACGGGAGTTGCATAATCTCATAGTCATAGGAACATGTATAAGTCATGAAGAAAGCAATAGCAACATACTAAACGATCAAGTGCTAAGCTAACGGAATGGGTCAAGTCAATCACATCATTCTCCTAATGATGTGATCCCGTTAATCAAATGACAACTCTTTGTCCATGGCTAGGAAACATAACCATCTTTGATTAATGAGCTAGTCAAGTAGAGGAATACTAGTGACACTCAGTTTGTCTATGTATTCACACATGTATCATTTTTCCAGTTAATACAATTCTAGCATGAATAATAAACATTTATCATGAAATAACGAAATAAATAATAACTTTATTATTGCCTCCAGGGCATATTTCCTTTAGTCTCCCACTTGCTCTAGAGTCAATAATCTAGTTCACATCATCATGTGATTTAACACCAATATTCACATCTGTATGTGATTAACACCCATAGTTCACATCGTCATGTGACCAACACCCGAAGGGTTTACTAGAGTCAATAATATAGTTCACATCGCTATGTTATAAACACCCAAAGAGTACTAAGGTATGATCATGTTTTGCTTGTGAGAGAAATTTACTCAGCGGGTCTGTCACATTCAGAGCCGTATGTATTTTGCAAATATTCTATGTCTACAATACTCAGCATGGAGCTACTCTAGATAATTGCTCCTACTTTCAATATGTATCCAGATTGAGACTTAGAGTCATCTGGATCGGTGTAAAAGCTTGCATCGATGTAACTCTTTACGACGAACTCTTTTATCACCTCCATAATCGAGAAACATCTCCTTTGTCCTCACTAAGGATATTCTTGACCGCTGTCTAGTGATCTACTCTTAGATCAAAATTGTATTCCTTTGACAAACTCAGAGCAATGTATACAATAGGTCTGGTACACAACATAACATACTTTCTAGAACCTATGACTGAGGCATAGGGAATGACTTTTCATTCTTTTTTATTTTCTGCCATGGTCGGGTTTTGAGTCTTACTCAACTTCACACCTTTGCATCACAGGCAAGAACTCTTTCTTTGACTGTTTCCATTTTGAACTACTTCAAAATCTTGTCAAGGTATGTACTAATTGAAAATCTTATCAAGTGTCTTGATCTATCTCAATAGATCTTGATACTCAATATGTAAGTAGCTTTACTGAGGTCTTTCTTTAAAAACTCCTTTCAAGAACTCCTTTATTCTTTCCAGAAAATTTCTACATCATTTGCGATCAACAATATGTCATTCACATATACTTATCAGAAAGGCTGTAGTGCTCCCACTCACTTTCTTGTAAATACAGGCCTTTCCAAAAGTCTACATAAAACCATATGCTTTGATCAACTCATCAAAGTGTATATTCCAACTCCGAGATGCTTGCACCAGTCCATTGATGGATTGCTAGAGCTTGCACACTTTGTTAGCACCTTTAGGATTGACAAAACCTTCTGGTTGCATCATATACAACTCTTACTTAATAAATCCATTAAGGAATGCAGTTTTGACATCCATTTTCCAGATTTCATAAAATGTGGCAATTGCTAACATGATTCAGACAGACTTAAGCATCGATATGAGTGAGAAAATCTCATCGTATTCAACACCTTGAACTTGTCGAAAAACTTTTTGCGACAAGTCGAGCTTTGTAGATAGTAAGACTACTATTAGCGTCTGTCTTCCTCTTAAAGATCCATTTATTTTCTATGGCTTGCCGATCACCGGGCAAGAAAACCAAAGTCCACACTTTGTTCTCATACATGGATCCCATCTCAGATTTCATGGCCTCAAGCCATTTCACGGAATCTGGGCTCATCATCGCTTCCTCGTAGTTTGTAGGTTCATCATGGTCTAGTAACATGACCTCCAGAATAGGATTGTCGTACCACTCCGTTGCGGATCTTACTCTGGTTGACCTACGAGGTTTGGTAGTAACTTGATGTGAAGTTTCATGATCAATATCATTAGCTTCCTCACTAATTGGTGTAGGAATCACTGGAACTGTCTTCTTTGATGAACTACTTTCCAACAAGGTAGAAGGTACAATTACCTCATCAAGTTCTACTTTCCTCCCACTCACTTCTTTCGAGAGAAACTCCTTCTCTAGAAAGGATCCATCTTAGCAACGAGTATCTTGCTTTCGGATCTGTGACAGAAGGTGTACCCAATAGTTTCCTTTGGGTATTCTATGAAGACGCACTTCTCCGATTTGGTTCGAGCTTATCAGGTTGAAACTTTTTCACATAAGCATCACAGTCCCAAACTTTAAGAAACGACAACTTTGGTTTCTTGCCAAACCACAGTTCATAAGGCGTCGTCTCAACGGATTTTGATGGTGCCCTATTTAAAGTGAATGCAGCTGTCTCTAATGCATAACCCCAAAACGATAGTGGTAAATCGGTAAGATACATCATAGATCACACTATATCCAATAAAGTGCGGTTATGACATTCAGACACACCATTACACTGTGGTGTTCCATGTGGCGTGAGCTGTGAAACTATTCCACATTGTTTTATATGAAGGCCAAACTCGTAACTCAAATATTCTCCTCCACGATCAGATCGTAGAAACTATATTTTCTTGTTACAATGATTCTCCACTTCACTCTGAAATTATTTGAACTTTTCAAATGTTTCAGACTTGTGTTTCATTAAGTAGATATACCCATATCTGCTCAAATCATCTGTGAAGGTCAGAAAATAACGATACTTGCCACGAGCATCAACACTGATTGGACCGCATATATCGGTATGTATTATTTCCAACAAGTTAGTAGCTCGTTCCATTGTTCCGGAGAACGGAGTTTTAGTCATCTTGCCCAAAAGGCACGGTTCGCAAGCATCAAATGATTCCTAATCAAGTGATTCCAAAAGTCCATCTGTATGGACTTTCTTCATGCGATTTACACCGATATGACCCAAACGGCAGTGCCACAAATATGTTGCACTATCATTATTAACTTTGCATCTTTTGGCATCAATATTATGAATATGTGTATTACTATGATCAAAATTCAATAAACCATCAACATTGGGTGTATGACCATAAATGGTTTTATTCATGTAAACAGAATAACAATTTATTCTCCGTCTTAGATGAATAACCGTATCGCAATAAACATGATCTAATCATATTTATGCTCAACGCAAACACCAAATAACATTTATTTAGGCTCTACAATAATCTCGAAAGTACAGGGAGTGTACGATGATGATCATATCAATCTTGGAACCACTTCCAACACACATCGTCACTTCATCCTCAACTAGTCTTTTTTATTCTGTAACTCCTGTTTCGAGTTACTAATCTTAGCAACCGAACAAGTATCAAATACCTAAGGGCTACAATAAACACTAGTAAGGTACACATCAATAACTTGTATATCAAATATACCCTTGTTCACTTTGCCATCCTTCTTATCCACCAAATATTCTAGGCATTTCCACTTTCAGTGACCATTTCCTTTGTAGTAGAAGCACTCAGTTTCAGGCTTTGGTCCAACTTTGGGCTTCTTCACGGGAGTGACAACTTGCTTGCCATTCTACTTGAAGTTCCCTTTCTTTCCCTTTTCCCTTTTCTTGAAACTAGTGGTCTTGTCAATCATCAACACTTTAGGCTCTTTCTTGATTTCTACCTTCATCGATTTCAGCATCACGAAGAGCTCGGGAATCGTTTTCATCATCCCTTGCATACTATAGTTCATCATGAAGTTCTACTAACTTGGTGATGGTGACTACAGAACTCTGTCAATCACTATCTTATCTGGAAGATTAACTCCCACTTGATTCAAGCGATTTTAGTACCCAGACAATCTGAGCACATGCTCACTAATTGAGCAATTCTCCTCCATCTTTTTAGCTATAGAACTTGTTGGAGACTTCATATCTCACAACTTGGGTATTTGCTTGAAATATTAAGTTCAACTCCTGGAACATCTCATATGGTCCATGATGTTCAAAAGGTCTTTGAAGTCCCGATTCTAAGCCGTTAAGCATGGTGCACAAAACTATCAAGTAGTCATCATATTGAGCTAGCCAAACGTTCATAACGTCTTCATCTGCTCCTGCAATAGGTCTGTCACCTAGCGGTTCATTAAGGACATAATTCTTCTATGCAGTAATTTGGATAAACCTCAAATCACGGATCCAGTCCGCATCATTGCTACTATCATCTTTCAACATGGTTTTTCTCTAGGAACATATCAAAAATAAACATAGGGAAGCAACAACGCGAGCTATTGATCTACAACATAATTTGCAAAATACTATCAGGACTAAGTTCATGATAAATTAAAGTTCAATTAATTATATTACTTAAGAACTCCCACTTAGATAGACATCCCTCTAATCATCTAAGTGATCACGTGATCCAAATCAACTAAACCATAACCGATCATCACGTGAAATGTAGTTTTCAATGGTGAATATCACTATGTTGATCATATCTACTATATGATTCACGCTCGACCTTTCGGTCTCAGTGTTCTGAGGCCATATCTGCATATGCTAGGCTCATCAAGTTTAACCTGAGTATTCTGCGTGTGCAAAACTGGCTTGCGCCCGTTGTAGATGGACGTAGAGCTTATCACACCCGATCATCACGTGGTGTCTGGGCATGACGAACTTTGGCAACGGTGCATACTCAGGGAGAACACTTTTATCTTGAAATTTAGTGAGAGATCATCTTATAATGCTACCGTCAATCAAAGCAAAATAAGATGCATAAAAGATAAACATCACATGCAATCAAGAAATATGTGACATGATATGGCCATCATCATCTTGTGCCTTTGATCTCCATCTCTAAAGCATCGTCATGATCTCCATCGTCACCGGCATGACACCATGATCTCCATCATCTTGATCTATATCAATGTGTCGTCACATGGTCGTCTAGCCAACTATTGCTCTTGCAACTATTGCTATCGCATAGCGATAAAGTAAAGCAATTATTTCGCGCTTGCATCTTATGCAACAAAGAGACAAACATAGGGCTTCTGCCAGTTGTCGATAACTTCAACAAAACATGATCATCTCATACAATAAAATATAGCATCACGTCTTGACCATATCACATCACAACATACCCAGCAAAAACAAGTTAGACGTCCTCTACTTTGTTGTTGCAAGTTTTACGTGGTTGCTACGGGCTAAGCAAAACCGTTCTTACCTACGCATCAAAACCACAATGATAGTTTGTCAAGTTAGTGCAGTTTTAACCTTCTCAAGTACCCGGCGTAGCCACACTCGGTTCAACTAAAGTTGGAGAAACTGACACCCGCCAGCCACCTATGTGCAAAGCACGTCGGTAGAACCAGTCTCGCGTAAGTGTATGCGTAATGTTGGTCCGGGCCGCTTCATCCAACAATACCACCGAACCAAAGTATGACATGCTGGTAAGCAGTATGACTTGTATCGTCCACAACTCACTTGTGTTCTACTCGTGCATATAACATCTACGCATAAAACCTGGCTCTGATGCCACTGTAGGGGAACGTAGTAATTTCAAAAAAAAATCCTATGCACACGCAAGATCATGGTGATGCATAGCAACGAGAGGGAGAGTGTGTCCACGTACCCTCGTAGACCGAAAGCGCAAGCGTTAGCACAACACGGTTGATGTAGTCATACGTCTTCATGATCAGACCGATCAAGTACCTAACGCATGGCACGTCCGAGTTCAGCACATGTTCAGCTCAATGACGTCCCCCGAACTCCGACCCAGCCGAGCTTTGAGGGAGAGTTCCGTCAGCACGACGGCGTGGTGATGATGATGATGTTCTACCGACTCAGGGCTTTGCCTAAGCACCGCTACAATATTATCGAGGTGGACTATGGTGGAGGGGGGCACCGCACACGGCTAAGAGATCCAAGGGATCAATTGTTCTGTCTCCATGGGGTGCCCCCACCCCGTATATAAAGGAGTGGAGGAGGGGGAGGGTCGGCCCTCTCTTGGGTGCGCCCTAGGGGAGTCCTACTCCCACCGGGAATAGGATTCCCCCCATCCAAGTTGGAGTAGGAGAAAGGTAAGGGAGAAGGAGAAGGAAGGAAGGGGGCGCCCCCCTCCCTAGTCCAATTCGGACCAGTCCATGGGGAGGGGTGCGCCCACCCTTTGAGGCCTTTCTCTCCTTTTCCGTATGGCCCATTAAGGCCCACTACGAATTCCCGTAACTCTTTGGTACTCTAAAAAATCTCGAATCACTCGGAACCTTTCCGAAGTCCGAATATAGTCGTCCAATATATTGATCTTTACGTCTCGACCATTTCGAGACACCTCGTCATGTCCCCGATCTCATCCGGGACTCCGAACTGCCTTCGGTACATAAAAACACATAATCTCATAATATAACCGTCATCAAACTTTAAGCGTGCGGACCCTACGGGTTCGAGAACTATGTAGACATGACCGAGACATGTCTCCGGTCAATAACCAATAGCGGAACCTGGATGCTCATATTGGCTCCCACATATTCTACGAAGATCTTTATCGGTCAAAACCACATAACAACATACGTTGTTCCCTTTGTCATCGGAATGTTACTTGCCTGAGATTCGATTGTCGGTATCTCAATACCTAGTTCAATCTCATTACCGGCAAGTCTCTTTACTCGTTCCGTAATACATCATCCTGCAACTAACTCATTAGCTGCAATGCTTGCAAGGCTTATAGTGATGTGCATTACTGAGTGGGCCAGAGATACCTCTCCGACAATCAGAGTGACAAATCCTAATCTTGAAATACGCCAACCCAACAAGTACCTTTGGAGACACCTGTAGAGCACCTTTATAATCACCCAGTTACATTGTGATGTTTGGTAGCACACAAAGTGTTCCTCCGGTAAACGGGAGTTGCATAATCTCATAGTCATAGGAACATGTATAAGTCATGAAAAAAGCAATAGCAACATACTAAACGATCAAGTGCTAAGCTAACGGAATGGGTCAAGTCAATCACATCATTCTCCTAATGATGTGATCCCATTAATCAAATGAAAACTCTTTGTCCATGGCTAGGAAAAATAACCATCTTTGATTAATGAGCTAGTCAAGTAGAGGCATACTAGTGACACTCGGTTTGTCTATGTATTCACACATGTATCATGTTTCCGGTTAATACAATTCTAGCATGAATAATAAACATTTATCATGAAATAAGGAAATAAATAATAACTTTATTATTGCCTCTAGGGCATATTTCCTTCACTAGGGTCACTTTTGGTACAAACAAAATCATCATAAAGTTTCATCACGTTTGGACTTCGTTTGCTACTGTTTTGTAAAGCTAAAAACAAGCAAAAAACAAGAACTGGCACTGGTTTAATAGGTTAGTCCCAAAAAATGATGTAAAGTAGCATATAAAACATCCAAGATTGATAGTATAATAGAATGAAACAATAAAAAATTATAGATACGTTGGTGACGTATCACTGGACATCGTCTCAAACTGAGTGGTCATTGGAAGACCTATGCCCAGGTTCTTGATACATCTCCAACATATCTACAATTTTTTATTGTTCCATGTTGTTATATTATCATTCTTGGATGTTTTATATTCATTTTATAGCAACTTTATATCATTTTTTGGGACTAACCTATTGATATAGTGCCCAGTGCCAGCTGCTGTTTTTTTGATTGTTTTTTACTTCGCAGAATATCCATATCAAATGGAGTCCAAATGCCACGAAACTTTTTGGAGATTTTTTTCGACTAGAAGACAACTTGGGAGCCAAGGAAGCAGCAGAGGGGAGGCCCATGGGGCCCACCACCCACCTGGGCGCGCCGGAGGCCCCTGGCGCGCCCTGATGGGTGGTGGGGCCCATGGAGGTCTCCTCCACTGCCTCTCAGCTCTATAAATACCTAGATATTCTAGAAGCCCTAGGGGAGTGATCGAAACACAATTCCAGCTGCCGCAAGTTCTAGAACCACGAGATCTAATCTAGAGCCCTATTCCAGCACTCTCCCAGAGGGGAACACGATCACAAATGGGTTCATCATCCTCATTGGTGCTCCTTGGATGATGCTTGAGTAGTTCACCATAGACCTAGGGGTCCGTAGGGAGTAGCTAGATGACTTCTTCTCTCTTTTTGATTCTCAATACAATGTTCTCCTCGATGTTCTTGGAGATCTATTTGATGTAATGACTTTTTGCGGTGTGTTTGTTGAGATCCGATGAAGTGCGAGTTTAGGATCAGATCTATCTATGAATATTATTTGAGTTTTGTTTGATCTCTTATATGCATCATTGCTATAGCCTCGTATTCCTTCTCCGAATCTTTGGTTTAGTAAGGCCAACTAGATTGATTTTTCTTGCAGTGGGAAGAGATGCTTTGTGATGGGTTTGATCTTTCGGTGTCCTCATCATCCCTTCCTCTTTGGGGAAATACCAACGCAGATTCAACCTATTGTCACTTCTCATCATCACTGCTCGAGTATACCCTTGGATCGTTCACTTCCTTCTTTGGACTCTCTACTCTGGTTTTCAAATCAGTGACCTTAACATCCATGGCAGTCACGACCGCTTCCCTTGCGTACTCGCCGTAAATTTGGCCCTCCACAACCGGTGCTACCCGAGGAGGAACGAGTTGTACCTATGCTTCTCCTGCGCCTACCGGAACACCGACATAGGAGCTGATGCAAACTGCTCCTTCCCCTGTCGTAGTGTGCCTGCGCCTGCTCCATGGTCAGGCCGACATGCACCAGCGCAGGGTCTGGCACTGTGTCATCATCGGAGCCCGTGGGGTTGTCGTCAGAGACCTTGGGCAAGCTGGGCGGCTTGCCCTGGTCGATCAGCCTGGCATGACGGGACTACCAGGCGGCTACAAGGGCGGCCACCTTGTGATTCATACCGGCGACATACTATCCCGTAGAGCGTTCCCGCTTGCAGTCATAGCGGATGTGGACAAAGAAGGAGGATGTGTTCAGGTGTGAAGTTAGCCAGGTGTGGCCACCTTTAAATACGGAATTCCGGTGAAGCCAAGCATCCAGGTGCATCAATGCGATGCCTGAGTTGGTTCATCAGCCTGCAAGCATGCTTAATTGCGGCATACGGATGGACGGGCATTGAATGTGCATGGTAGATATCCGTACCTTCGCGTACAACAAACGTCGCTTCGGCATTGATCATGCGCGGACTCCAGAGACGCAGCGCGGGCGGCTCTCTGGGCCAGTGAGAGGTCGCTTCCGCTCTGGGCCGGCGTTATTGTGGAGCGGCCGCTCTACAACGGCATGAATGTGGACAACTGATGTCAGGTGGGAATGCATGTAGGCGAAGGAGCATGGTTTTGGGTGGGCCAAGGTAGTCAGGAGTGGGCATGCTAGCAGTCTGAACGCCCAAAAAGCCCCTCCTCCCCAACCCACACATACTTTGTCTCCTATTCGCGGGAAAAAGTGCGTCTGGTCTGCCGAGCGTACCGATACAGGATCACATTGGATTACAGAACACGTCCGGACCGAACATATGCGGGCGGTTTGAGCAGCGGCGGCGCTGGGGGTCTTACTGGGTATTCCCTGGAATACCCAAGATTTAGGCCCAATTTTTTCCAATGTACATATGTTATATTGGCCCAGTCCAAACAGAGGAAAAAGCGAGCCACGCAGCGAACCAGCCAGACGACCGAGCGGTGTCCGGTTGGTTGCACGACTCGCGCGGGCGAGCAGCCAAGCAGGCGAGCGCCTCTCATCCTCTCCCAGCCCCAGCAGTTCCCACTTCCCAGTCTCCCTCCTCGGCTCCCCCGACCGATTCCTAATTCCAATCCTAGCAGCGGTGGGCGGCGGCGATTCCAGGTCCGACCGGCCCTCTCCTTGACTCCTTCCCTCCCCTCGGGCCTCGACCTCCGGCTCCGCACCTCCCCTCCGTGAACTGCATCTGGTCCGCCTCCGGTCAGGGCGTCCCGCCAGCGGCCGGTCCCGATCCTGTGGCCGCTGTCCGGTCGTCTCCTCCGCAAGGCGCCAATCCGCCTCCGAGATCCAGCCTCCGGCCTCGAGTGGCCCCTGCTGACTCGGCTCCCTCCATGACTAGCCGTTCCCTCCAGCTGACCAGCTCCAAGGTATTTTTTGCCTTTTTGCACTGTGTATTTTGTAAGAAATTTGAAGATTTGTGTGTAAACTGAAATTAAACTAAATGGACATTGAAGTTTGAAGAAGAAGGATGTTTATGTGATGGATTTGATGCCATAATGCCATTGCTACTAATTTCTAATTTGTTCATGTGATTGTAATGTAGATGAAGAAGAAGGATGTTAGCTTGTTTGAATTATGGGAAAAATCTTCAAAGGCAAGGAAAATATGTTATTTTTTAAAAAAAAGGAGGATGACCCCCGATCTCTGCATCTGGGAGATGCATACGGCCACTTTATTAATTATTCTCACAAGACCTTACAAAGTAATACCACAGTAAGACAAAAGCCGCCGTCTAAGCAACAAGCTGTCGCTGCACCTATCCAGTTGATAAAGGGGCGCAGATAGCCTGGGCCTAATACCAAACAAACATTGCAGCAAACCTAACATCTAAGACCTGAGGACCTATCCAGGACGCCTGCCGGGCATGGATCTCACCGGTCCAGCGTGATCTCAGAGGCCGCCGCCGCCAACTGCCACCGCTCCATCTTCAGAACTGTACTGATGCATCAACCTTGTGAAGGAAACATGCCCTAGAGGCAATAATAAAGTTATTATTTATTTCCTCATATCATGATAAATGTTTATTATTCATGCTAGAATTGTATTAACCGGAAACATGATACATGTGTGAATACATAGAAAAACATATAGTCACTAGTATGCCTCTACATGACTAGCTCATTAATCAAAGATGGTTATGTTTCCTAACCATAGACATGTGTTGTCATTTGATTAACGGGATCACATCATTAGGAGAATGATGTGATTGACATGACCCATTCCGTTAGCCTAGCACTTGATCGTTTAGTATATTGCTATTGCTTTCTTCATGACTTATACATGTTCCTGTAACTATGAGATTATGCAACTCCCGTTTACCGGAGGAACACTTTGGTACTACCAAACGTCACAACGTAACTGGGTGATTATAAAGGAGTACTATAGGTGTCTCCGAAGGTACCGTTGGGTTGGCGTATTTCGAGATTAGGTTTTGTCACTCCGATTGTCGGAGAGGTATCTCTGGGCCCTCTTGGTAATGCACATCACTATAAGCCTTGCAAGCAATGTAGCTAATGAGTTAGTTACGAGATGACGTATTACGCAACGAGTAAAGAGACTTGCCGGTAACGAGATTGAACTAGGTATTAGATACCGACGATCGAATCTCGGGCAAGTAACATACCGATGACAAAGGGAACAACGTATGTTGTTATGCGGTTTGACCGATAAAGATCTTCGTAGAATATGTAGGAACCAATATGGGCATCCAGGTTCCGCTATTGGTTATTGACCGAGAATAGTTCTAGGTCATGTCTACATAGTTCTCGAACCCGTAGGGTCTATAAGCTTAAAGTTACGATGACAGATTTATTATTAGTTTATAAGTTTTGATGTACTGAAGTTTGTTCGGAGTCCCGGATGTGATCACGGACATGACGAGGAGTCTCGAAATGGTCGAGACATAAAGATTGATATATTGGACGACTATATTCGGACACCGGAAGTGTTCTGGGTGATTTCGGAGAAAACCGGAGTGCCGGAGGGTTATCGGAACCCCCCCAGAGAGTTAATGGGCCACATGGGCCTTGGTGGGAAGAGAGAGGGGCGGCCAGGGAGGGCCGCGCGGCCCCTCTACCTTTGGTCCGAATTGGACTAGGAGGGGGGCGGCGCCCCCCCCCTCTTTCCTTCCCCCTCCCCCCCCTTCCTTTCCCCTCTTAGTAGGAGTAGGAAAGGAGGAGTCCTACTCCTACTAGGAGGAGGACTCCTCCTCCTTGGCGCGCCCACAAGGGCCGGCCGGCCTCCCCCTCCCTCCTTTATATACGGGGGCGGGGGCACCCCATAGGCACACAAGTTGATCTACGGATCATTCCTTAGCCGTGTGCGGTGCCCCCCTCCACCATATTCCACCTCGGTCATATCGTCGCGGAGTTTAGGCGAAGACCTGCGCCGGTAGAACATCATCATCATCACCACGCCGTCGTGCTGACGGAACTCATCCCCGAAGCTTTGCTGGATCGGAGCCCGGGGATCGTCATCGAGCTGAACGTGTGCTGAACTCGGAGGTGCTGTACGTTCGGTACTTGGATCGGTCGGATCGTGAAGACGAACGACTACATCAACCGCATTGTGCTAACGCTTCCGCTTATGGTCTACGAGGGTACATGGAGAACACTCTCCCCTCTCGTTGCTATGCCATCACCATGATCTTGCGTGTGCGTAGGAAAATTTTGAAATTACTATGTTCCCCAACAGTGGCATCCGAGCCTGGTTTTATGCGTAGATGTCATATGCACGAGTAGAACACAAGTGAGTTGTGGGTGATATAAGTCATACTACTTACCAGCATGTCATACTTTGGTTCAGCGACATTGTGAGATGAAGCGGCCCGGACCGACATTACGCGTACGCTTACGCGAGACTAGTTTCACCATTACGAGCACTCGTGCTTAAAGGTGGCTGGCGGGTGTCTGTCTCTCTCACTTTAATTGAACCGAGTGTGGCTACGCCCGGTCCTTGCAAAGGTTAAAACATCACTAACTTGACGAACTATCGTTGTGGTTTTGATGCGTAGGTAAGAACGGTTCTTGCTCAGCCCGTAGCAGCCACGTAAAATTTGCAACAACAAAGTAGAGGACGTCTAACTTGTTTTTGCAGGGCATGTTGTGATGTGATATGGTCAAGACGTGATGCTATATTTTATTGTATGAGATGATCATGTTTTGTAACCAAAGTTATCAGCAACTGGCAGGAGCCATATGGTTGTCGCTTTATTGTATGAAATGCAAACGCCCTGTAATTGCTTTACTTTATCACTAAGCGGTAGCGATAGTCGTAGAAGCAATACATGGCGTAAACGACAACGATGCTACGATGAAGATCAAGGTGTCGCGCCGGTGACGATGGTGATCACGCGGTGCTTCGGAGATGGAGATCACAAGCACAAGATGATGATGGCCATATCATATCACTTATATTGATTGCATGTGATGTTTATCCTTTACGCATCTTATCTTGCTTTGATTGACGGTAGCATTTTAAGATGATCTCTCACTTAAATTATCAAGAAGTGTTCTCCCTGAGTATGCACCGTTGCCAAAGTTCGTCGTGCCCAGACACCACGTGATGATCGGGTGTGATAAGCTCTATGTCCATCTACAATGGGTGCAAGCCAGTTTTTGCACACGCAGAATACTCAGGTTAAACTTGACGAGCCTAGCATATGCAGATATGGCCTCGGAACACAGAGACCGAAAGGTCAAGCGTGAATCATATAGTAGATATGATCAACATAATGATGTTCACCATTGAAAACTACTCCATCTCACGTGATGATCGGTTATGGTTTAGTTGATTTGGATCACGTGATCACTTAGATGACTAGAGAGATGTCTGTCTAAGTGGGAGTTCTTAAGTAATATGATTAATTGAACTTAAATTTATCATGAACTTAGTACCTGATAGTATTTTGCTTGTCTATGTTTGATTGTAGATAGATGGCTCGTGCTGTTGTTCCGTTGAATTTTAATGCGTTCCTTGAGAAAGCAAAGTTGAAAGATGATGGTAGCAATTACACGGACTGGGTCCGTAACTTGAGGATTATCCTCATTGCTGCACAGAAGAATTACGTCCTGGAAGCACCGCTGGGTGCCATGCCTGCTGCTGATGCAACTGACGACGTTAAGAACGTCTGGCAGAGCAAAGCTGATGACTACTCAATAGTTCAGTGTGCCATGCTTTACGGCTTGGAACCGGGTCTTCAACGACGTTTTGAACGTCATGGAGCATATGAGATGTTCCAAGAGTTGAAGTTAATATTTCAAGCAAATGCCCGGATTGAGAGATATGAAGTCTCCAATAAGTTCTATAGCTGCAAGATGGAGGAGAATAGTTCTGTCAGTGAACACATACTCAAAATGTCTGGGTATAATAATCACTTGATTCAACTGGGAGTTAATCTTCCTGATGATAGTGTCATTGACAGAATTCTCCAATCACTGCCACCAAGCTACAAGAGCTTCATGATGAACTATAATATGCAAGGGATGAACAAGACAATTCCCGAGCTCTTCGCAATGTTAAAAGCCGTGGAAGTAGAAATCAAGAAGGAGCATCAAGTGTTGATGGTTAACAAGACCACTAATTTCAAGAAAAAGGGCAAAGGGAAGAAGAAGGGGAACTTCAAGAAGAACAGCAAGCAAGTTGCTGCTCAAGAGAAGAAACCCAAGTCTGGACCTAAGCCTGAAACTTAGTGCTTCTACTGCAAGCAGACTGGACACTGGAAGCGGAACTGCCCCAAGTATTTGGCGGATAAGAAGGATGGCAAGGTGAACAAAGGTATATGTGATATACATGTTATTGATATGTACCTTACTAGAGCTCGCAGTAGCACCTGGGTATTTGATACTGGTTCTGTTGCTAACATTTGCAACTCGAAACAGGGACTACAGAATAAGCCAGCACTGGCCAAGGATGAGGTGACGATGCGCGTGGGAAATGGTTCCAAAGTCGATGTGATCGCAGTCGGCACGCTACCTCTACATCTACCTTCGGGATTAGTTTTAGACCTGAATAATTGTTATTTGGTGCCAGCGTTGAGCATGAACATTATATCTAGATCTTGTTTGATGCGAGACAGTTATTCATTTAAATCAGAGAATAATGGTTGTTCTATTTATATGAGTAATATCTTTTATGGTCATGCACCCTTGAAGAGTGGTCCTTGAAGAGTGGTCTATTTTTGTTGAATCTCGATAGTAGTAATACACATATTCATAATGTCGAAGCCAAAAGATGCAGAGTTAATAATGATAGTGCAACTTATTTGTGGCACTGCCGTTTAGGTCATATCGGTGTAAAAACGCATGAAGAAACTCCATACTGATGGACTCTTGGAATCACTTGATTATGAATCACTTGGTACTTGCGAACCGTGCCTCATGGGCAAGATGACTAAAACACCGTTCTCCGGTACTATGGAGAGAGCAACAGATTTATTGGAAATGATACATACAGATGTATGTGGTTCGATGAATGTTGAAGCTCGTGGCGGATATCGTTATTTTCTCACCTTCACAGATGATTTAAGCAGACATGGGTATATCTACTTAATGAAACACAAGTATGAAACATTTGAAAAGTTCAAAGAATTTCAGAGTGAAGTAGAAAATCATCGTAACAAGAAAATAAAATTCCTACGATCTGATCGTGGAGGAGAATATTTGAGTTACGAGTTTGGTTTACATTTGAAACAATGCGGAATAGTTTCGCAACTCACGCCACCCGGAACACCACAACGAAATGGTGTGTCCGAACATCGTAATCGTACTTTACTAGATATGGTGCGATCTATGATGTCTCTTACTGATTTACCGCTATTGTTCTGCGGTTATGCTTTAGAGACGGCCGCATTCACGTTAAATAGGGCACCATCAAAATCCGTTGAGATGACGCCTTATGAACTGTGGTTTGGCAAGAAACCAAAGTTGTCGTTTCTTAAAGTTTGGGGCTGCGATGCTTATGTGAAGAAACTTCAACCAGATAAGCTTGAACCTAGATCGGAGAAATGTGTCTTCATAGGATACCCGAAAGAGACAGTTGGATATACCTTCTATCACAGATTTGAAGGCAAGACATTCATTGCTAAGAATGGATCCTTTCTAGAGAAGGAGTTTCTCTCGAAAGAAGTGAGTGGGAGGAAATTAGAACTTGACGAGGTAACTATACCTGCTCCCTTATTGGAAAGTAGTTCATCACAGAAACCGGTTCCTGTGACACCTACACCAATTAGTGAGGAAGCTAATGATATTGATCATGAAACTTCAGATCAAGTTTCTACTAAACTTCGAAGGTCTACCAGAGTAAGATCCGCACCAGAGTGGTACGGTAATCCTATTCTGGAAGTCATGTTACTTGACCATGACGAACCTACGAACTATGAGGAAGCGATGATGAGCCCAGATTCCGCAAAATGATTAGAAGCCATGAAATCTGAGATGGGATCCATGTATGAAAACAAAGTATGGACTTTGGTTGACTTGCCCGATGATCAGCAAGCCATTGAGAATAAATGGATCTTTAAGAAGAAGACTGATGCTGATGGTAATGTAACTGTCTATAAAGCTCGACTTGTTGCAAAAGGTTTTCGACAAGTTCAAGTGGTTGACTACGATGAGACTTTCTCACCTGTAGCGATGATTAAGTCTGTCCAAATCATGTTAGCTATTGCTGCATTTCATGATTATGAAATTTGGCAAATGGATGTTAAAACTACATTCTTGAATGGATTTCTGGAAGAAGAGTTGTATATGATGCAGCCAGAAGGTTTTGTTGATCCAAAAAGTGCTAACAAAGTGTGCAAACTCCAGCGATCCATTTATGGACTGGTGCAAGCATCTCGGAGTTGGAATAAACGCTTTGATAGTGTGATCAAAGCATATGGTTTTATACAGACTTTTGGAGAAGCCTGTATTTACAAGAAAGTGAGTGGGAGCTCTGTAGCATTTCTAATATTATATGTAGATGACAAATTATTAATTGGAAATGATATAGAATTTCTGGATAGCATAAAAGGATACTTGAATAAAAGTTTTTCAATGAAAGACCTCGGTGAAGCTGCTTACATATTAGGCATCAAGATTTATAGAGATAGATCAAGACGCTTAATAGGACTTTCACAAAGCACATACCTTGATAAAATTTTGAAAAAGTTCAAAATGGATCAGGCAAAGAAAGGGTTCTTGCCCGTGTTACAAGGTGTGAAGTTGAGTCAAACTCAATGCCCGACCACTGCAGAAGATAGAGAGAAAATAAAAGATGTTCCCTATGCTTCAGCCATAGGCTCTATCATGTATGCAATGCTGTGTACCAGACCTGATGTGTGCTTAGCAATAAGCTTGGCAGGAAGGTACCAAAGTAATCCAGGAGTGGATCACTGGACAGCGGTCAAGAACATCCTGAAATACCTGAAAAGGACTAAGGATATGTTTCTCGTATATGGAGGTGACAAAGAGCTAGTCGTAAATGGTTACGTTGATGCAAGCTTTGACACTGATCCGGACGATTCTAAATCGCAAACCGGATACGTGTTTTTATTAAACGGTGGAGCTGTAAGTTGGTGCAATTCTAAACAAAGCGTCGTGGCGGGATCTACATGTGAAGCGGAGTACATAGCTGCTTCGGAAGCAGCAAATGAAGGAGTCTGGATGAAGGAGTTCATTACCGATCTAGGTGTCATACTTAGTGCATCGGGACCAATGAAGATCTTCTGTGACAATACTGGTGCAATTGACTTGGCAAAGGAATTCAGATTTCACAAGAGGACCAAGCACATCAAGAGACGCTTCAATTCCATCCGGGACCAACTCCAAGTGGGAGACATAGAGATATGCAAGATACATACGGATCTGAATATTGCAGACCCGTTGACTAAGCCTCTCTCACGAGCAAAACATGATCAGCACCAAGACTCCATGGGTGTTAGAATCATTACTATGTAATCTAGATTATTGACTCTAGTGCAAGTGGGAGACTGAAGGAAATATGCCCTAGAGGCAATAATAAAGTTATTATTTATTTCCTCATATCATGATAAATGTTTATTATTCATGCTAGAATTGTATTAACCGGAAACATGATACATGTGTGAATACATAGACAAACATATAGTCACTAGTATGCCTCTACTTGACTAGCTCATTAATCAAAGATGGTTATGTTTCCTAACCATAGACATGTGTTGTCATTTGATTAACGGGATCACATCATTAGGAGAATGATGTGATTGACATGACCCATTCCGTTAGCCTAGCACTTGATCGTTTAGTATATTGTTATTGCTTTCTTCATGACTTATACATGTTCCTGTAACTATGAGATTATGCAACTCCCGTTTACCGGAGGAACACTTTGGGTACTACCAAACGTCACAACATAACTGGGTGATTATAAAGGAGTACTACAGGTGTCTCCGAAGGTACATGTTGGGTTGGCGTATTTCGAGATTAGGTTTTGTCACTCCGATTGTCGGAGAGGTATCTCTGGGCCCTCTCGGTAATGCACATCACTATAAGCCTTGCAAGCAATGTAGCTAATGAGTTAGTTACGAGATGATGTATTACATAACGAGTAAAGAGACTTGCCGGTAACGAGATTGAACTAGGTATTAGATACCGACGATCGAATCTCGGGCAAGTAACATACCGATGACAAAGGGAACAACGTATGTTGTTATGCGGTTTGACCGATAAAGATCTTCGTAGAATATGTAGGAACCAATATGGGCATCCAGGTTCCGCTATTGGTTATTGACCGAGAATAGTTCTAGGTCATGTCTACATAGTTCTCGAACCCGTAGGGTCCGCACGCTTAAAGTTATGATGACAGTTTTATTATGAGTTTATAAGTTTTGATGTACCGAAGTTTGTTCGGAGTCCCGGATGTGATCACGGACATGACGAGGAGTCTCGAAATGGTCGAGACATAAAGATTGATATATTGGACGACTATATTCGGACACCGGAAGTGTTCCGGGTGATTTCGGAGAAAACCGGAGTGCCGGAGGGTTACCGGAACCTCCCCGGAGAGTTAATGGGCCACATGGGCCTTGGTGGGAAGAGAGAGGGGTGGCCAGGGAGGGCCGTGCGCCCCCTCTCCCTCTTGTCCGAATTGGACTAGGAGGGGGGCGGCGCCCCCCTCTTTCCTTCCCCCCTCCCCCCCTTCCTTTCCCCTCCTAGTAGGAGTAGGAAAGGAGGAGTCCTACTCCTACTAGGAGGAGGACTCCTCCTCCTTGGCGCGCCCACAAGGGCCGGCCGGCCTCCCCCCTTCCTCCTTTATATACGGGGGCGGGGGCACCCCATAGGCACACAAGTTGATCTACGAATCGTTCCTTAGCCGTGTGCGGTGCCCCCCTCCACCATATTCCACCTCGGTCATATCGTCGTGGAGTTTAGGCGAAGCCCTGCGCCGGTAGAACATCATCATCGTCACCACGCCGTCGTGCTGACGGAACTCATCCCTGAAGCTTTGCTGGATCGGGGCCCGGGGATCGTCATTGAGCTGAACGTGTGCTGAACTCGGAGGTGCCGTACGTTCGGTACTTGGATCGGTCGGATTGTGAAGACGAACGACTACATCAACCGCGTTGTGCTAACGCTTCCGCTTACGGTCTACGAGGGTACGTGGACAACACTCTCCCCTCTCGTTGCTATGCCATCACCATGATCTTGCGTGTGCGTAGGAAAATTTTGAAATTACTACGTTCCCCAACACCTTGGTCGGTCTAGCTATCGTCGAAACCACCACGGCGCCCAACGGCACCTCCTCCATACGCGAAAACAGCTGTGCACGTCACGATCGCCACTGATACACCTCAGCACCATGCTGCCAAGTACCACCAGCCGACACAGCTTGAAGTCTTAGGAAGATCTGTCGTGCGTAGCACCTGCTGACCAGGCATGACAAAGCGTAGCACCTGTCGGTCACGCATGACTTGACATCTCCACTGAAACTCCGTGCAAGACGAAGCTTCTCCACCTCCTGCCTCTGACTTCCAGCGTTGTTCCACAAACGATGCTCCCAAGAGAGAAACGACACTGCAGTGCCGCCACCGTCCGATCTGGAACACCAGATCCTAGGGTTTCCCCCAGAGCAGCACGAGTGGGTCGACAGTAGTTACATGAAAATGCCTCCATCAAGGTAACGGCGTAGAACGCCACCATCGCCTGCCAACGGCTCGATTTTCACCGGCAACCATGTCTCCCCAACTCGCAGCCGGGACTAGATGATGGATCTCGAGATTCGATCACCAAGCCTCTGGCCGGTCATGTTTGACGACGAAGATGACCACCACCATTGGCGAATGAGACGACGCGAGATGAAGTAGGGCGCTGCCAGCGTGTGTCCTGGCCAGCACCACCGGTGCTAGGCCCGTCCCGAACCACGCCTCATGGCCGAGGGCAACGGCAGGCGCTGCCACGACGAGGACGTAGACCGGAAGTCCAGATCCGGCCCACCCACGTGCCGCCACGTGGCCACCACCAAGCGCCGTTCAGGGGCAGCCCCGCCGCCGTGAGGGACGCTGCCTCACGGGCAGCAGGCGCCAGCCCCCGGCGGAATACCGCCGCGCGCCACCGGCCGCCGCGAGATCGCCACCAGCCGCCGCGAGATCTGCGCGAGAACGGCGAGTACGCCCCGCCGCCACCTTCCGCGGAGACCACGCGGGCTTCGCCTGTGTCCCCTCCGGCGGCGGCGAAGCAGGGGAGGGGCGGCTGGCG
>NC_041389.1:614464538-614468078 GCF_002162155.2 Triticum dicoccoides
GGGGGGGCATGCAGGCATGCACTCTTACAAGGAAAATAAGTTCTACATCCACACCAACTGCTCTTTCCGTTAAGGTTGAGAGCAACCTACAGCTAGCACTAGTGCATACACATGACGAAGCTCAATCAAGTGAAGGATGAAAATGTCATCAATCTGTTCCAAAAAAGCGATCACAGAATTATATTGTAAGAAGGATATCATCACTTTATCAATCAAAAGGTACTTATGTATTCATGTCGTTATGGTCGGATACATTGAAATATTGCTATTGCTGTTATGCTAGTGTTGTTTTGTTCATATATTGGCACTGTTGTGTTGTTTGGTTCATACACTATATTTAGAGCAAAAAAATAAATTGGATGAATACCCGGCCTTTATTTCCTGGTGACGCCACTGGGTTTGAGGGTCCTCGCTGGGATGCCCCGCAAAATAAATGTATTATCCCCGCGCTAATCTAAATTAGCTTGAAAGACGTTCGATTTGCCATGACTAAAAATCAGATGTCAGATTTTTCGCATTTCGGAATCAAAGAGATTACCGGGAACGGGAAGGGGCCAGAGGGGGATAAGGCCGGAAACCGCCGCGGGCGCGCGGGGGGCTCTCCTTGCCGTTGGGCGCGGTTGTTGTGTAGCGGCCACCGCGAATCTCCCACCGCGATCGAATCCTCAGCGGCCCGCGCTCGGACGCAACGCATGCAACAACGCCCCCGGAATCCGTAGCCCAGCGCGCGCGTGCATGCATGGTCCCCCGCCGCGCCCTCGCCTCGGTGCGCGCACGTAGACCGGCCGGCGCTCGCGACCGGGGGCGCGGCGAGAGCGGGCGAGCGAGCAAAACGCCCACGGCCGGCCGTAGCGTACGTACATGGATAGATGGATGCGTACGTATTACCACGATGCGTGGGACGAGATGCCATGTGGCGCCGGCCGGCCGGCCTCTGTGGTGTGGTCTGGTGGTCACGGCACGTGATGCGCATATGTTGCCGTTGCTGTCGGCTTGCGCTCGTCTCGCGCGCGCGCGTGCGCCGGACAGCTACGTTCTCCCGTTCGTTCGTGCCCTCTCCGTGGACGCTTGCGGTCGAGACGTTGCTCTCCGTCGCGTGAATCTGTACCACTAATCACTGTGCTACGTGGTACGAACGGTACGGTTCAAGTTTCAAGACTCATGTTGCAGTTGGACAAAATATTTGACCCAACTGTTAATTTACGTGTGCCATCACTTGTTCCGAACACACAGTAATATTTACAGGTATGAGTGCTTCACGACCGTGAGACAACGGAAGAACAGCGGGGCTCATGTAGCCGCCTCCTCCCTTAAAATTAGGGTTTATCTGCCTCCTGCCGGCACCGTTGCCGGTCCGCCTCGTCTCCGCTGGCTTTAGGGTCATGGGGGTGCGGTGGATCCCGGTCCTTGTCGATGGGAGGGCTTTGTTTGTAGATGTGTTTTTGAGTTTTGTCAGGGTTTGTGTCCTGCTCTGGAAGGTAAGACGGCGGCGACTCTGTGAATATGGAATAAGTTTCTCTCCGTCTAGCCCCCGTTTCGATGGTGCATCTAGTATCGTCGGCGAGCGTGTGGAGTTGTGTCTCCAGCGGATCTGCCTTTGGTGGATTTGCTCGGATCCGTTTGTCGTTCGTCTACATTCGTGTGTTTTCGGGTTGGATTCTTTCGATCTATGTTACTCTTCATCGGCGGCGGTTGCTGCACTGGTGCCCAGGTCCTATATGACCTTAGCACGACAACTTCTCTACTGTCTACTATAACAATTTTTGTCCAGCTCCAGTGATGGAGAGACGATGACGGTGGCGCGCCTTCGGCTCGTTTCAGTGTTTGTAGTCATCGGTACGTGGTCTATAAATCTGGATGTAATTTATATTATTTTCGGTGTTTGTGTACTGTTATGATTGAAGATGAATATATAGGAAATTTTTGTTAAAAAAAATATATATATATTTACTAGTATCAGCGCGAGTTGAAAGGTCATCTGGACTATGGTTGTCCTTGCTAGCTAATTAAGTAGTAAGCTTAACTTATTCTCACCACCAGAGGCCAAATATTTGACCAGGAAGACATGCCACTATGCCAGAGCGGTGTGAGTCAAGTACAGTTATGGCCGAATATTTGACCAGCAAGCTATACATGCGAATATATGACAGGTATGCGATGTGAGTGAAGTACACATATATACATACTAGTGGTACATGTTAACGTTGGAATCCAAAACGAGCTAGCCGAGGATCGATGAAGAATATTTACATATCCCTTGTTGCGCCCATCACCCACCCGTCGATGGATTCGACGGATCGTATCAACTTTGGGTCGCAAGGCGACGCACGTAAAGGTAAAAAGAGAGGGGCGTCGTGCATGCATGCATGGTCACGGGGAGGGGCTGGGTGCGGGTGCAGGTGCAGGCACACACGGTTGTTGAAAAGGCAGACGCAGAGCACGGTTGCCTGGGAGAGCCGCTTTGGTCCTGGTCCACCACGCGAGGGCGCAGGGGAATCCGGCTCCCCGCCAAGCGCTGCGCGCCAAACCCCCCGTCTGTCTCAGAGGGAAAGCCACCCCGTCGCAAAGCCCCTCTCTCTCTTGACCTCAGGCAGCCAAGGGAGCATATATTTCTTGTGCTGTTCTACTTCTACTATATGCATTTCCTTGCTGTGACGTCCTGGCGTGCATGTCGCCACCCCGGCACAGCCAGAGAGATATTACTACTGTTAACAGGAGGACAGAGGTGAGAGAGAGGTTGGAGGAGTACCTGACGCTGTGCCAGCCAGCTAGGGCCGTGTCTAGCTAGGGTTTTTTTTTTCTCTCGGCCCGCTTGGTGCGTAGCGCGGTGCAACTTTATTCCGCGCCTTGTAATCATGCTGCTTGTGCGTGTATATATGGATGGACTGGAAGCTGAGGCTTGGAGGAGCGTGCAATGTGCGTGCATGTGTGCGCTAGCTCTTTGCCCGCGTTGTGTCATGTCATCATCTCCCTCTCATGTGAGTGAGTGAGTGAGAGATAATACTAGCTAGGGTTTGTGTGTGTGCATGAGAGGGATTAGCTAGCTAGGGCACTCTGAGTCTGCGGAGGAGGAGCTGCCGCGGCTCCCATCTATTTATAGGGGGCTGCGTACAGCGTACAATCAAGCTAGCAACACCTACCACTACCATGCTCCCTCCGGGCTTCTTCCTCCTCCCTCCATCCACACGCTCACCAACACCTACCATTACCAAGCTAGCTCTCTCTCTCTCTCCTCTCCATGAGTAGGGCCATCCATCCACACGCACAATGTAGAGTGTCCTGAGGTCAGCATTGAGAGGGGGGCCTCGTTTGTGAGTGCGGAGAACGATGGATGACTCACGCCGTGCAATGCAGATTCTGGATGGGGAGGTAGGTGAAGGCTCGGCAGGAAGGAAGAGGTGAAAACAATGGGATATGCCTGGCTCCCTGTATGCCACTCGCGTAGCTGCCAACTCCCCAAAGCTTGCGTTGGCTCTACCGCGGATGGCGTGCGAGGAGCCAAGCATGACCGTCTCTCTCTCTCTCTCTCTCTCTCTCTCT
>NC_041389.1:614468289-614469489 GCF_002162155.2 Triticum dicoccoides
TCTCTCTGTTTCTTGCTTTAGATTCTTATACAAACTAACCGCATCATGCATGTGATGGTATGTGCAAGCAGCTAGCGATGATGGTAGGGAGTACTCCAAGATCTACACAGTACTTTTGTACGTACGTTTGGCATAATCTGTGTCCTTGTGAATGCATGGTAAGCATACGTAAAGTAGATTTGGTTTCCAGCGTGTAAACAACAATCTGTATACTAATCAATCTAAGCCTCCTTAAGACCTTAACTGTCTAAGTTCATATGCAACCCTCATCGAGTGCAGCAACTGTTCAGCTGACTATGTATTGACCATTTTTTCTTTGTTTTTTGAATCGATCGTCAGTTCATTTTGTTTTGCTTGTAGTTTGTACGGCGCTGCAGGACGGCAGATATGTATGTACAAGTATCATTCAAGCACTTGCATGGCTCCATCTCATTAATCATCCAGATCCCAGAGGGGATCTACACATACTTTTCATGGTGCTGGTCGATACCTGACCCGGCTGGCGTACAGGCTCCAATGTCAATGCATCTGCGCATCTATATATCAGCAGAAAAGCTAGATGTATATATATATAGCTCGCTCGTCAGACCATATGCATGCATTGATCTTACTTAGTCGTTTGCTCCTGATCCAGATGGTCAAAATCATGTACACATTGAGATTTCACCTTTCTTGTAAGAACATGTACTATATCCTTGGTGTGTTCCATTCACGAATATTCAATGAATTAAGCCGAAATACTGTACTAGCTTTTCTCATCTGGAATGAGAAAAAAAACTACTTGTATGCTTGTTGTTCTTCCGTACACAATTCCTTCTTTTTCCTTGAGAGAAGGGCACATATTGATCCCAAGGTCTTGCTGACCACGAAGCACGTGTATAGTACTCCCTCCGTTCCGAATTATTTGTCTTGGATTTGTCTAGATACAGATGTATCTAGACTCATTTTAGTGCTAGATTCATCCGTATCTAGACAAATCCAAGACAAGTAATTCGGAACGGAGGGAGTACACGGTTTGCAGCACTATCTTGTAATTTGTTCCCTCGGCAGAAATGTTTGATTGGATATATATACACAAACGCGTGAATTTCATATGGCGCTACAATCGTTGTCAGTAACATGATTATAGACTTGCCAATCAAATCAGTTAGTGTAGTACTACAGTTGACAAAACTTGGGGTATTATTAATACCCCCCCCC
>NC_041389.1:614470111-614472904 GCF_002162155.2 Triticum dicoccoides
AAAACAGGGGGTATATTATATGGTCGTTTAGTAGTTTCACCATCTTTTTTGAACAATGTCATCATCTTTTTCGCGGGCTTTATTAATTATACATCAACGTCAAGAATACAATGTCCGGTATTCGCAAAAGGAAAAAAAGAATACACTGTCCGGGAGTTCCAGTAACCCTATATATATGTCCCTGCACCTACAGGCAGCATGCCTTTGCCACACTATGAGCTTCGCTGTTGAGCACCCGACGCTCGTGGTGAACTTGCACCACATGAAACTGAGATTGTTTCTCTTAAAACTCCTTAAGGAAGAAGTTGTACGGCCCGCACCACCAGCTGACAATCAGCCGAGATGTGTACCTTCCGAAGATGCAGGTGTGAGGCTAGTGACAACCTCTCATTGCACGCCACCGCCGCTTCAAGCACTGCCGGTTCCCTCATCCCACGATAAACAACAGCATAGGCTCCTAGATATTTTTCCCACATAATCAGGACACACTGCTCCGATAGCCATCGAGATAAAAGCATTTGTGGTCCTAATTGTTTTTACCAGAATGTCAACTGAGTTTCAATTCTTTGAAAATACACATCGCGGTCTCCAATCTTGTGTAAGTGGTTCATCGGAGAACCTATTGACCCTGGATCCACGCTGACTGGCCTATGTGAGACTTTGACTACCGCCACGTAGTCCATAATTTGCACAAAAGCCCCCACAAAATAATCTCTTCCAATTCTACGGCCCCTACTTTCCCTGACGCGTTGAAGCTCTCCGTGCGTCTTCATCCAACTCTTGTTGTTCCCCAACAACAAACTACTGATAAATAGATTACCACTCTCACAAAATCTATCCCGGTGCCTCTTGTTCCCCAACAATCCAAAATATCTCATCAAGATGAGTTTCATCCATTACATCAGCTAGATCAAGCATTCTGTGGTTAAACTAGCTACAAGTGTATATAAAGTTGCAGGTGGTTAGGAACAATACACATATATAGAGAAACTTGCCTGATAATATTAATTAAATTGTTGATGACTACAGTAGGTAAGAAGTAAATGCACTTCATATCACAATAGCATAAGCCGATCATATCTTCATGCTTATGCACCAGATTGTACGCTTTGAGTTTATAATTATTAATATAGACATGCTATTTTAGAAAATGTATTTTGAAATCTGTTTGACGCTGGAGTTAAGACTCTTGTACTACTATATCCAAAAGTGATGAGAGAGCAAACAAAAGCTGCATTAAGTATATGCTTTTATTCTCTCTTATTTCTTAACATTACTTTACCAGTTTCTACTATATGTGTACTCATTGTTGCGTTCATATTCAACCTTTAGTTTGACCTTGATAACATGGACTCTGTTTAATCTATCTTAATTTCTGAAACAGAGTTCGTCACTGCCCATGCATCCTCGAGGACTACTCTTCACACAATCAATCTTATAGTGACACATTGAGTTGTTCATATTGTAGGTTAATTGCTTAGACTGCTTTGAGTAAGCATCTGTCAGCCATAGTTTTTTTAGGCAAAACACGCTTTATGTAGAAGATATAATGTTTATATGTACAATAATTGGATCATAGGGGAGACCCAACCAGACACAACAGCCTACCCTTAGAGTAGAGGCGTGCTTTGCAAGGTCACATATGAACCTCGAAATTGACGTTTCTATGGTCATGAACAAAATTGCAAAGCTCAAGAGCGACTTCGGATTTTTCTGATGATGGCACCATAGCTTTCCCTTGTACCGTGCTTGATGTCATCAACCACGGTTTTGCAGTTAGAGGCTGTCACAATATTGTGGTCATATAGATCCTCTTCTAGGGTAAGCCCTTCACGACAGGCTAGGGCTTCCAACCGACATAGATACGGTGCGTCTATGTCTCGCATGTAACAAGATCGAATGCGCCATCACCTTACGTGCCTCCTTAAATGGGTCAAGCCGATAAGCACGTACACCTATGTGACCTATCACACACTACACGCGTAAGCACGAACCTTAGGTGTTGTTTTCTTTTCTTTTTCCTCTTCCTTTTTTTTCATTCCTTTTGAAATGTTCTAACAAATAGATTAGTAAAATTTTAGAAGTTCCTATATTATCTAAAAACTGCATTTAAAAAGACTTTACCATCCGTTCGAAAACGTTCGCAGTGTAATTAAAATAAGTTAACATTATTTATAAAATATTCATGTATTTATTAAAAAATTATTAACCATGTATTTTGAAAATCTTCATCATATTTTAAAGATGTTCATCATGTATTAAAAAATATTCACAAGTTTTAAAATATTCAACACCTTTAAAAAATATTCATGAAAAGAAAAATGTGTTATGGTAATTTATAAAAAAATATTTGGAACATTCAAAAAATTATTCATATTATTAAAAATGTACACCAATTTAAAAATATGTTAAATACATTTAAAATATATATTCGGAAATTCAAAAATTTGTTCACTTAATTTTAGAAAAATGTGCATAACATATTAAAAAATGGTTTGTGCCATTTATAAAAAAATTCCAACAATTAACAAAATGTTTGCATATAACATTTTTGAAAAATGCTGAAACATGTATTAAACAATGTTCACTATATTGGTATGGGCGAGATCGTTTCTCTTGAAGCTCCTTAAGAAGGACACGGTATGGCCAACACCACCTCCTCACAGTAAGTCGAGATGTGTACCTTATGAAATTGCAGGTGTCAGGCAAGTGAAAACTCCTCATTGCACGATGGCACACTGCACCAATATCTACCTCATTTATCTTCCATCCACGTTGATTCAAACATTCCCA
>NC_041389.1:614473194-614488414 GCF_002162155.2 Triticum dicoccoides
GGTGGGGAGACCCGAATATATTACAATTATTTTACAAGAGTCAAGACATGCGAAAAGATAGGAAATCACACCACAGGCCAGCATGCTACATTAGGTTTGCTTGCCTTAGGCTATGAGACCAGACGGTGAGGTCAAAGATCATATTGGGGATTAGAACATTAGGGGGGAGATCAACATCTCTAAACACCTTGGAGTTTCTTGAATCGCAAAGTTTCCAAACGGCTTTGAAAAAGTAGAAGTCCGAAACATCATATTGAGTCCATTGGGCAATGGACTAGACCATATGGCGCTGATCAGTGAGAAAATTGGGTACACCAAGAGCAGACCAGATTCTCCTTGTTGCGGGGCAAGTGAAGAACAAATGAGCCTTGTCCTCGATAGCCAATGTTTAAACATTGTAGATGGCTGAATTGAGCAACTTTTTGTGGTGTAGATTTGCCCAGGTGTTTAGCCACTTGAGGTAGAATAAATACATAAACATTTGAACCCTTCTTGGCACACGTGATTACCAAATGAATGACAGGTTTGGGTTTGAAAGCTGAGATCCCAAGGCCTCATAAGCTCCTTTGCTGGTGAAAGCCACTTCATTTAGGAGTGTGCGAGTATGCATAGCATCAACCAGTGGCACACCCTGCAATAAGAGTCTCAAGGAAGCAAGTTCATTGAAAGAAGTTAAGGCTAGTCCACTATGCATGCCTAGATCAATCCCATCCATCAATATAATACTTACGAGAGGGGTGGGTTTAGTATGGTGGGTGAACAAGGTAGCGTAAGCAATGCGAAGGGGCTTAGGAAGAACCCATGTGTCTAGCCAGAAGAAAGTTGATAAAGCATCTCTAGTTGACACTTGGGAACTTTCTGTAAGAGCCTTTGGTGTTTGAAACTTGCCTTGCCAAGGAAGGAAGCATTTTTACCTAGACCAATGTGAAGTGGAGAGTGGTTAAGAATCTAATCCTTCATGGCATATTTTAGGAATGTGGGAATTCAAAAGCAAAGTTCAACATAAGGTAAAAAAATTGTGCTTGTAATTTTGAACTTCAAGGCCACCAGCTTCTTTAGGCATTCACACACGGTCCTACGCTACCAGCCATTTCCCCCCGAGAATGATGAAGGCAATATGCCCTAGAGGCAATAATAAAGTTATTATTTATTTCCTTATATCATGATAAATGTTTATTATTCATGCTAGAATTGTATTAACCGGAAACATAATGCATGTGTGAATACATAGATAAACATAGTGTCACTAGTATGCCTCTACTTGACTAGCTCATTTATCAAAGATGGTTATGTTTCCTAGCCATCGACAAAAGAGTTGTCATTTGATTAACGAGATCACATCATTAGGAGAATGATGTGATTGACTTGACCCATTCCGTTAGCCTTAGCACTTGATCGTTTAGTAGGTTGCTACTGCTTTCTTCATGACTTATACATGTTCCTATGACTATGAGATTATGCAACTCCCGTTTACTGGAGGAACACTTTGTGTGCTACCAAACATCACAACATAACTGGGTGATTATAAAGGAGCTCTACAGGTGTCTCCAAAGGTACATGTTGGGTTGGCGTATTTCGAGATTAGGATTTGTCACTCCGATTGTCAGAGAGGTATCTCTGGGCCCACTCGGTAATGCACATCACTATAAGCCTTGCAAGCATTGCAACTAATGAGTTAGTTGCGGGATGATGTATTACGGAACGAGTAAAGAGACTTGCGGTAACGAGATTGAACTAGATATTGAGATACCGATGATCGAATCTCGGGCAAGTAACATACCGATGACAAAGGAACAACGTATTTTGTCATGCGGTTTGACCGATAAAGATCTTCGTAGAATATGTGGGAGCCAATATGAGCATCCAGGTTCCGCTATTGGTTATTGACCGGAGACGTGTCTCGGTCATGTCTACATTGTTCTCGAACCCGTAGGGTCCGCACGCTTAAGGTTTCGATGACAGTTATATTATGAGTTTATAAGTTTTGATGTACCGAAGGAGTTCGGAGTCCCAGATGAGATCAGGGACATGACGAGGAGTCTCGAAATGATCGAGACGTAAAGATCGATATATTGGACGACTATATTCGGACTTCGGAAAGGTTCCGAGTGATTCGGGTATTTTTTTGGAGTACCGAAGAGTTACGGGAATTCGCCGGGGAGTATATGGGCCTTATTGGGCCATACGGGAATAGAGGAGAGAGGCCAAAAGGAAGGAGGCCTGCGCCCCCCCTCTGGTCCGAGTTGGACAAGGGGCACAGCCCCCTTTTTCTTCTTCATCTCCCCCTCTTTCCCCTTCTCCTACTCCAACAAGGAAGGAGGGAGTCCTACTCCCGGTGGGAGTAGGACTCCCCTTGGCGCGCCCCCTCCTAGGCCGGCCGCCCCCTCCCCCTTGCTCCTTTATATACGGGGGCAGGGGGGCACCTCGAGGCACAACAACAATTGATCATTGATCTCTTAGCCGTGTGCGGTGCCCCCCTCCACCATAGTCCTCCTCGATAATATTGTAGCGGTGCTTAGGCGAAGCTCTGCGACGGTAGAACATCAAGATCGTCACCACGCCGTCGTGCTGACGGAACTCTCCCTCGACATTCGGCTGGATTGGAGTTCGAGGGACGTCATCGAGCTGAACGTGTGCTATAACTCGGAGGTGTTGTAGTTTCGGTGCTTGATCGGTCGGGCCGTGAAGACGTACGACTACATCAACCGCGTTGTCATAACGCTTCCGCTTTCGGTCTACGAGGGTACGTGGACAACACTCTCCCCTCTCGTTGCTATGAATCACCATGATCTTGCGTGTGCGTAGAATTTTTTTGAAATTACTACGTTCCCCAACAGTGGTACCAAAGCCTAGGTTTTATGCGTTGATGTTATATGCACGAGTAGAACACAAGTGAGTTATGGGCGATACAAGTCATACTGCTTACCAGCATGTCATACTTTGGTTCGGCAGTATTGTTGGATGAAGCGCCCCGGACCGACATTACGCGTACGCTTACGCGAGACTGGTTCTACCGAAGTGCTTTGCACACAGGTGGCTGGCGGGTGTCAGTTTCTCCAACTTTAGTTGAACCGAGTGTGGCTACGCCCGGTCCTTGAGAAGGTTAAAACAACACTAACTTGACGAACTATCATTGTGGTTTTGATGCGTAGGTAAGAACGGTTCTTGCTCAGCCCATAGCAGCCACGTAAAATTTGCAACAACAAAGTAGAGGACGTCTAACTTGTTTTTGTAGGGCATGTTGTGATGTGATATGGTCAAGACGTGATGAGATATAAGTTGTTGTATGAGATGATCATGTTTTGTTGAAGTTATCGGCAACTGGCAGAAGCCCTATGGTTGTCTCTTTGTTGCATAAGATGCAAGTGCCAAATAATTGCTTTACTTTATCACTATGCGATAGCAATAGTTGCAAGAGCAATAGTTGGTGAGACGACCATGTGACGTCACATTGATATAGATCAAGATGATGAAGATCATGGTGTCGTGCCGGTGACGATAGAGATCATGACAGTACTTTGGAGATGGAGATCAAAGGCGCAAGATGATCATGGCCATATCATGTCACATATTTTGATTGCATATGATGTTTATCTGTTATACATCTTATTTTGATTAGTTCGGCGGTAGCATTTTAAGATGATCTCTCACTAATTATCAAGAAGTGTTCTCCCTGAGTGTGCACCGTTGCGAAAGTTCGTGCTGAGACACCACGTGATGATCGGGTGTGATAGGTTCTACGTTCAAATACAACGGGTGCAAAACAGTTGCACACGCGGAATACTCACGTTAAACTTGACGAGCCTAGCATATACAGATATGGCCTCGGAACACGGAGACCGAAAGGTCGAACGTGAATCATATAGTAGATATGATCAACATAGTGATGTTCACCATTGAAACTACTCCATCTCACGTGATGATCGGACATGGTTTAGTTGATTTGGATCACGTGATCACTTAGATGACTAGAGAGATGTCTGTCTAAGTGGGAGTTCTTAAGTAATATGATTAATTGAACTTAAATTTATCATGAACTTAGTCCTGGTAGTATTTTGCAAATTATGTTATAGATCAATAGCTCGCGTTGTTGCTTTCATATGTTTATTTTGATATGTTCCTAGAGAAAACTAAGTTGAAAATGTTAGTAGCAATGATGCGGACTTGGTCCATGATCTGAGATTTATCCACATTGCTGCACAGAAGAATTATGTCCTTGATGCACCGCTAGGTGACAGACCTATTGTAGGAGTAGATGCAGACGTTATGAACGTTTGGCTAGCTCAATATGTGGACTGCTTGATAGTTTTGTGCACCATGCTTTATGGCTTAGAACCGGTAATACAAAAACATTTTTGAAAAGTCACGGAACATATGAGATGTTCCATGAGATGAAATTGATATTTCAGACTCATGCCCGTGTCAAGAGGTATGAGACCTCTGACAAATACTTCGCCTAAAAGATGGAGGAGAATTGCGCAACTAGTGAGCAAGTACTTAGATTGTCTGAGTACTACAATCGCTTGAATCAAGTGGGAGTTACTCTTCTAGATAAGATAGTGATTGACAGAGTTCTCTAGTCACCATCACCAAGTTACTGGAACTTCGTGATGAACTATAAATGCAAGGGATGACGAAAACGATTCCCGAGCTCTTCGTGATGCTGAAATCGATGAATGTAGAAATCAAGAAAGAGCACCAAGTGTTGATGATTGACAAGACCACTAGTTTCAAGAAAAAGGGCAAAGGGAAAGAAAGGGAACTTCAAGTAGAATGACAAGCAAGTTGTCACTCCCATGAAGAAGCCCAAAGCTGGACCAAAGCCTGAAATTGAGTGCTTACACTGCAAAGGAAATGGTCACTAGAAACGGAAATGCCCCGAATATTTGGTGGATAAGAAGGATAGCAAAGTGAACAAAGGTACATTTGATATACAGGTTATTGATGTGTACCTTACTAGTGTTTATAGTAGCCCCTGAGTATTTGATACTTGTTCGGTTGCTAAAAAATAGTAACTCGAAACAGGAGTTACCGAATAAACAGATACTAGTTGAGGGTGAAGTGACGATGTGTGTTGGAAGTGGTTCCAAGATTGATATGATCATCATCGCACACTCCCTATACTTTCGAGATTAGTGTTAAACCTAAATAAATGTTATTTGGCGTTTGCGTTGAGCATAAATATGATTTGATCATGTTTATTGCAATACGATTATTCATTTAAAGTCAGAGAATAATTGTTGTGCTGTTTACATGAATAAAACCTTCAATGGTCATACACCCAATAAAAATAGTTTGTTGGATCTCGATCGTAGTGATACACATATTCATAATATTGATGCCAAAAGATGCAAAGTTGATAATGATAGTGCAACTTATTTGTGGCACTGCCGTTTGGGTCATATCGGTGTAAAGCGCATGAAGAAACTCCATGCTGATGGGTTTTTGGAATCACTTGATTATGAATCATTTGATGCTTGCGAACCGTGCCTTTTGGGCAAGATGGCTAAAACTCTGTTCTTCGGAACAATGGAACGAGCTACTGATTTATTGGAAATAATACATACCGATGTATGCGATCCAATGAGTGTTGATGCTCGTGGCGAGTATCATTATTTTCTGACCTTCACAGATGATTTGAGCAGATATGGGTATATCTACTTAATGAAACACAAGTCTGAAGCATTTGAAAAGTTCAAAGAATTTCAGAGTGAAGTGGAGAATCATCGTAACAAGAAAATAAAGTTTCTACGATCTGATCGTGGAGGAGAATATTTGAGTTATGAGTTTGGCCTTCATATAAAACAATGTGGAATAGTTTCACAGCTCACGCCACATGGAACACCACAGCGTAATGGTGTGTCCGAACGTCATAACCGCACTTTATTGGATATGGTGCGATCTATGATGTATCTTACCGATTTACCACTATCGTTTTGGGGTTATGCATTAGAGACAGTTGCAATCACTTTAAAAAGGGCACCATCAAAATCCGTTGAGACGACGCCTTATGAACTGTGGTTTGGCAAGAAACCAAAGTTGTCGTTTCTTAAATTTTGGGGTTGCGATGCTTATGTGAAAAAGTTTCAACTTGATAAGCTCAAACCCAAATCGGAGAAGTGCATCTTCATAGAATACCCAAAGGTAACTATTGGGTACACCTTCTATCACAGATGCGAAATGCAAGTTATTCGTTGCTAAGATGGATCCTTTCTAGAGAAGAAGTTTCTCTCGAAAGAAGTGAGTGGGAGGAAAGTAGAACTTGATGAGGTAATTGTACCTTCTCCCTTATTGGAAAGTGGTTCATCACAGAAATCAGTTCCAGTGATTCCTACACTAATTAGGGAGGAAGTTAATGATGATGATCATGAAACTTCAGATCAAGTTGCTACCAAACCTCGTAGGTCTTCCAGAGTAAGATCCGCACCACAGTGGTACGGTAATCATGTTCTGGAACTCATGTTACTAGATCATGATGAACCTACGAACTATGAGGAAGCGATGATGAGCCAAGATTCCGTGAAATGGCTTGAGGCCATAAAATCTGAGATATGATCCATATATGAGAACAAAGTATGGACTTTGATTGACTTGCTCGATGATCAACAAGCCATGTTAAATAAATGGATCTTCAAGAGGAAGACGGACACTGATAGTAGTGTTACTATCTACTAAGCTCAACTTGTTGCGAAAGGTTTTCGACAAGTTCAAGGTGTTGAATATGATGAGATTTTCTCACTCGTAACGATGCTTAAGTCTGTCTGAATCATGTTAGCAATTGCCACATTTTATGAAATATGGCAAATGGATGTCAAAACTGCATTCCTTAAATGGATATTTCTTAAAGAAGTGTTGTATATGATACAACCATAAGGTTTTGTCAATCCTAAAAGTGCTAACAAATTGTGCAAGCTCCAGCGATCCATCTATGGACTGGTGCAAGCATCTCAGAGTTGGAATATATGCTTTGATGAGTTGATCAAAGCATATGGTTTTATATAGACTTTTGGAAAGGCATATATTTACAAGAAAGTGAGTGTGAGCACTACAGCCTTTCTGATAAGTATATGTGAATGACATATTTTGGATCGGAAATAATGTAGAATTTTCTGGAAAGCATAGAGGAGTGTTTGAAAGGAGTTTTTCAAAGAAAGACCTCAGTAAAGCTACTTACATATTGAGCATTAAGATCTATTGAGATAGATCAAGACGCTTGATAAGATTTTCAATGAGTATATACCTTGACAAGATTTTGAAGTAGTTCAAAATGGAACAGTCAAAGAAAGAGTTCTTGCCTGTGTTGCAAAGGTATGAAATTGAGTAAGACTCAAATCCCGACCACGGCAGAAAATAGAAAGAGAATGAAAGTCATTCCCTATGCATTCAGTCATAGGTTCTATAAAAGTATGCTATGCTGTGTACCAGACCTATTGTATACCTTGCACTGAGTTTGGCAAAGGAATACAATTTTAATCTAATAGTAGATCACTGGACAGCGGTCAAGAATATTCTTAGTGAGGACTAAGGAGATGTTTCTCGATTATGGAGGTGATAAAAGAGTTCATCGTAAAAGTTACATCGGTGCAAACTTTTACACTAATCCAGATGACTCTAAGTCTCAATCTGGATACATATTGAAAGCGGGAGCAATAAGCTAGAGTAGCTCCGTGCAGAGCATTGTAGACATAGAATATTTGCAAAATACATACGGCTCTGAATGTGACAGTCCCGTTGACTAAACTTATCTCATGAGCAAAACATGATCATACCTTAGTACTCTTTGGGTGTTAATCACATAGCGATGTGAACTAGATTATTGACTCTAGTAAACCCTTTGGGTGTTGGTCACATGACGATGTGAACTATGGGTGTTAATCACATACAGATGTGAATATTGGTGTTGAATCACATGATGATGTGAACTAGATTATTGACTCTAGTGCAAGTGGAAGACTGAAGGAAATATGCCCTAGAGGCAATAATAAAGTTATTATTTATTTCCATATATCATGATAAATGTTTATTATTCATGCTAGAATTGTATTAACCGGAAACATAATACATGTGTGAATACATAGACAAACATAGTGTCACTAGTATGCCTCTACTTGACTAGCTCGTTTATCAAAGATGGTTATGTTTCCTAGCCATGAACAAAAGAGTTGTCATTTGATTAACGGGATCACATCATTAGGAGAATGATGTGATTGACTTGACCCATTCCGTTAGCCTTAGCACTTGATCGTTTAGTAGGTTGCTACTGCTTTCTTCATGACTTATACATGTTCCTATGACTATGAGATTATGCAACTCCCGTTTACCGGAGGAACACTTTGTGTGCTACCAAACGTCACAACATAACTGGGTGATTATAAGGGAGCTCTACAGGTGTCTCCAAAGGTACATGTTGGGTTGGCGTATTTCGAGATTAGGATTTGTCACTCCGATTGTCGGAGAGGTATCTCTGGGCCCACTCGGTAATGCACATCACTATAAGCCTTGCAAGCATTGCAACTAATGAGTTAGTTGCGGGATGATGTATTACGGAACGAGTAAAGAGACTTGCCGGTAACGAGATTGAACTAGGTATTGAGATACCGACGATCGAATCTCGGGCAAGTAACATACCGATGACAAAGGGAACAACGTATGTTGTTATGCGGTTTGACCGATAAAGATCTTCGTAGAATATGTGGGAGCCAATATGAGCATCCAGGTTCCGCTATTGGTTATTCACCGGAGACGTGTCTCGGTCATGTCTACATTGTTCTCGAACCCGTAGGGTCCGCACGCTTAAGGTTTCGATGACAGTTATATTATGAGTTTATGAGTTTTGATGTGCCGAAGGAGTTCGTAGTCCCGGATGAGATCGGGGACATGACGAGGAGTCTCGAAATGGTCCAGACGTAAAGATCGATATATTGGACTACTATATTCGGACTTCGGATAGGTTCCGAGTGATTCGGGTATTTTTCGGAGTACCAGAGAGTTATGGGAATTCGCCGGGGAGTATATGGGCCTTATTGGGCATACGGGAATAAAGGAGAGAGGCCAAAAGGAAGGAGGCCTGCCCCCCCCCCTCTGGTCCGAATTGGACAAGGGGCGCAGCCCCCTTTTCCTTCTTCCTCTCCCCCTCTTTCCCCTTCTCCTACTCCAACAAGGAAGGAGGGAGTCCTACTCCCGGTGCGAGTAGGACTCCCCTTGGCGCACCCCCTCCTAGGCCGGCCGCCCCCTCCCCCCTAGCTTCTTTATATACGGGGGCAAGGGGGCACCTCGAGGCACAACAACAATTGATCATTGATCTCTTAGCCGTGTGCGGTGCCCCCCTCCACCATAGTCCTCCTCGATAATATTGTAGCGATGCTTAGGCGAAGCCCTGCGACGGTAGAACATCAAGATCGTCACCACGCCGTCGTGCTGACGGAACTCTCCCTCGACACTCGGCTGGATCGGAGTTCGAGGGACATCATCGAGCTGAACGTGTGCTAGAACTCGGAGGTGCCGTAGTTTCGGTGCTTGATCGGTCGGGCCGTGAAGACGTATGACTACATCAACCGCATTGTCATAACGCTTCCGCTTTCGGTCTACGAAGGTACGTGGACAACACTCTCCCCTCTCGTTGCTATGCATCACCATGATCTTGCGTGTGCGTAGATTTTTTTTTTTGAAATTACTATGTTCCCCAACAAATGAATCATCATTTGACCAGAAGAATATCCGCCTACATTTTTCTATCTCCTCGACAACGCTTTTGAAAGTGTGAACCAAAGCATGAAGTAGGTAGGGAGACCACCAAGAACGATGGAGAGGAGGTTGATATGTCCGCCACGTGAGAGTAAAAGGGTGCACCAACCGGTGCGATATATGTTGCAATGATCAATAGCTGGCTAAAAGGACGTAGTGGGAAGTTTGTGTGGAGAGAGGGGGAGACTCAGGTACTTATGTGGGGAGGCCGCAATATTGGTGCCTAGATCAGCTGCCATGGCATCGGCTTGGTTAGGTTCGATGTTAAGAGGGACAAAGGTAGGGTTTTCAAAGTTGGTCGAGAGGTAAATTGTTAAGGCGAAGTCATCACAGATGATACGTAGATTTTTTTGAGCCATCAAGATCAGCCTTAATAATGATTAATGTGTAGTATGCGATTTTTAGAACATGGCAGTGTCACGTAGGAGTGATTTGGTGAGAGAGGAGGCCATCTTGACATGCCTTTATGATCAGTCTTTGAAGCACATTGACGAATATAAAAAAACGAAAGGTGAGAGAGGGCCGCTTTGATGGAATCCATTCCGGCATTGGATCCAAGGGCCATGAACTACATTAAGAAGGATTGTTGTTTTTCCGGTGGAAAGATAAAGAGATTGGATCCAAGCTATCCATTTGTCAGGGAAGCCATGAGAACATAGGATTAAAAAAAAAGATGACCAACATATTGGATCGAACGCTTCGCTAAAATCCAATTTAACTCCAAAAGTTGGGGCCTTTGTTCTACCGCAACATGTAGAATATCTATTGTGTAAAGAAACTATTTAGATATAGTCCAGCCAGAAAGAAAACCAGTTTGATCAGGGTGAACTAGTAGCCGAATGAACATTTTTTATCCAATTGGCGAGAAGTTTGGCAAGTGTTTTTGCATGACCAGCCTTTTCTCCTCCATCCTTGGCACCACCTTCTTCGCTACTTGGAAGTTCAATCTCTCGGACCTCTACCCCTGCACTCAAACTTTCAACCCTCAATAAACCCTTTTCTGGACAGGAGATTTATGACTCCTTTGCGAATATGGACCTAAATACAAGCCCAGACCCAGATTGATTTGGCTTAGTTATCTGTTGGAAAATTTGGCCCATCCTAAGACTTGTTGTAGCTGGAACATGAGAGTTCTTCCATGCAGGGACCATCTCCAAATTAGCGGATATTCAATTTCGCTCTAGGGAGCACATGCTCCTGTGTGCCAAAAATGGATTTTACAAATGTCAACAGAAACTGAAAAAATTGATGTGTTTATTGTCTCACCCAAATGCTACCTGCAAAATTTTAGGGTAAAAAGTAACCATTTTGACATGTGCCAAAAAAAGTCAAATGCCATGTTACCTCCAAATGTTACACTTAATTTTGTATTTTTCACCGACGAAGCACTACTATCCTGTATCGCATGAAAATGGTCAAGCAAATTTGCTACACTAACATGAACATCTACAAAAAATACCAGTATTTTAAATTTATTTACTATTTTTTTCGACTTTAGTGTTCATTATGGAGCATATGCTCCACAGAGCAAAAAAAATCCACGTCCCCAAATTAGCTATTCTTTTAGTAAAACTGAATGTGGCCAGCGGATTTTGGAATTCATTTTTGTGAATCACCTTCCTTCTTGCCCACCATATTGCCCATAGATCTACTAGGATCTTGAAAACATCTTGCTACATCAACCTTAACTCTCAACGAAAACCTTCTGTCATTATTACCATTCATGGCCATGGTTTTGGATCACCCCAACCTTAACTCTCAACAAAAACCTTCTGTCGAAGAACTTGATGCCTCTACATTTTGCATGTGTGAATTGTGATGCCTTCGGTTATGTACACTTGTGTGAATATCTGATGCAATTCCATTTAATATTTGTCACTAGTGTCCATGTTGTATCATCCCATTAGAATTTAGAATGACTCATTCGTCGGACCTGATATCATTAGCTAATGTCCATACAGTAAGCCTAAGACATTTCACTGTCATTATTACCATACATGGAAATTAGTTTTAAGGTACTTTTTTGTTGAGAAAATAGTATGAATATAAGAAAAGTATATCATAAATCCCCTATAAAATGTTGTTCAGTTGAGTTGATTCACTACATTTGATAGTTCAGCATTTGTGTAAATAGGCCCTTAATTTGCACTAATGCTGAAATACTACTGATAGTTGAGTTGATTTCGGCAGGTATTAAAATTATTTGTGAAGATTGTAGTAGAATTTCTCATATTTCTGGTCGTAACAAATTACATGTCCAATTTCAACAAGAGTTATGCCGATTTTTATATTTTGTTGTTTCTTAGAAGAAATGCTCGAATTTAAACAAACCAGATATAGTACATATTCAATTTTGAAACATTTTAATATTCATGGCAAAAAAAATTAACAGTTGAAAAAACATTGTAAATTTTTTTAACATACAATATTTGTGCACTCTACCTTTTGCTTGCACAAGCAGATGGCACACAACATGAAAGAAACTTTAGCTTGCAGTGTCTCGAATCGGTGGTCCATTGCAAGCCAGGCCACGGTGGTGAAAAGAAGCAGCATCCGAAAGAGGCGCGGAACGGCGTTAATGGAGTCACTACTGTGGTGTGCACCCCGACTGTGTGACCTGTAAAACTGTAGTCCTCGTATCCTCCACATATATAGCTGGTTCCTTGATATTCTTTTTGTAGTGAGGCTCTTCCCAAGTATTCAAATTGACATTTTAGTTGTCGCACTTCTGAACTTTGTATATGTTGGAGGTCATCATTATCACCAAATAACTCTCAAAGATAATCTCTGACATTTGCAGCAATTAGCAACCAGACGCGGGACCTCATTAATGAGTGATTTATGTCGTATCACACTTAATTATAAACTTCAATGCAAAAATTATGTGTGAGAGGTGCTTATTTTTGATAAATATAGTTAAAATCTTAAGCATCTATTTGCGTTGCTACCTTTGATTACCGTTGCATGTTGATGACATCATCTCCAAAAAAAATTCATAAGGTCTGTTTTAGTACTATTCCCAACCAATATCTTGCCACCTACATATTTGTTCAGTCGTTTGTCTAGAAGCCTAATTAGTTCTCATGTTTATAGACCAAATTACAGTAATTCATTTAGACACTTACATGTATTTGCGGTTTCATGCGTTCCAAATTACTTTCGTGGCTTTTGTACGATCTTCCAATATATTTAAAGTTGTTTCAATTGTTTTGTGCAAGCCGACTCTTATAGGAAACACAAAATGTTATATAACTAGCCCATGCGAATGCACGGCTTCAAGAATATACGAGAGCGACATCAACACGCACTATCCACAACAAGCCGGTATGGAACAAGAGCAATTCTCCATCAACATATCTGATATGAGACGACAACGACACTTGGTCACAGAAAGGGACGCTTTCAAGTGATGCATCATCGTCAACACGCCGCTGCAACACCATCGGTGATACTTCATTGGCAAGGTCTACATAAACATTGTCTTCACCGATATCTTCGTCAACACACATCGCACCGCTTCGTCCACAAGATGGACATCTTTCGCGTCCTCTGACAGAGGTGAAAACAATGAGATATGTCTAGCTCCCTGTATGCCACTCGTCTAGCTGCCAACCCGGTTAAGCTCTAGTGCGGATGACGCGCGAGGAGCCAAGCATGACTCTCTCTCTCTCTCTCTCTCTCTCTCTCTCTCCTTTAATTCACAAGATTTTTGAGGATTGGAATCCTTAGGAATTTTTCCTATGTTGATTGTTTGATTCATAGGATTCAATTTCACAGGATTTTTTGTACTACTCCCCATAAGGTTCAACTAGGATCCACTCAAGCTCTTTGAAAAAAATCCTTTGTTTTTCCTATGATGCAAGCAAACAACCCCAAATCCTATAAGATCGAGATAAGCATGACATTGCAATTCTATGTTTTTCCTATTCATGCGTTTTTAGAATCATGTGAATCAAAGAGGCCCATAGATTTCTGCACCATGCATGTGATGGTATGTGTACAAGCTAGCAACTAGAGATAATGGTGGGGAGTATTCCAAAGAGCTACAGTTCTTGTGTACCTACGTTTGGCATAATCTGTATCCTTGTGAATGGTAATTATATGTAGAGAAGATTTGATTTCCGGCGTGTAAATAACGATCTGTGTACTAATCAGTCAGACCTCCTTAGCTGCTTAAGTACATACGCAAGTATGCAACCCCTTATCAGTTTCATTAACCGTTCAGATGACTTGTATTGACCTTTCTCTTTGTGTTCATGAATCGATTGTCACTCTATTTTGTTTGGTTTGTACTTCTTGTAACGTAACAGCGGAGTAGGTTTTTTGGACAGGAGGAGCGACACGGGTGGCGAACTAGCCACCGCCGACAGCCGCCGTCTCGCCGTCTTCCCTCCTCGCCGCCGCCGGCAGCGGCGGCGGCGGGGCTTCTTCCTCTGGGCGCAGTCGTCCTCGTGGCCGGCGCGTGCGGGTGCCGGTGCGTTGGTCGTTTTGCGGGTTGAGCCTGCTGCCTGGAGCACCTCTCCTCCGGTGGAGCGGCGGATCCGGGGCCCTTGCGCCCGGATCTGGTAGGCGGCGGCGGTCGGACTGCGGCGGCGACCCTTGTGGCGTGGTGACCCGTGCTGCCTTGACCACTCTGGTCAGGTACGGGCATGGGAGCGTGGAGCTCCGGGACGCGCGGATCTGGCGCGTATGAGGCGTGCGGGGCGGGAGGGCTGCAGGCTGCGCAGATCTGGCGCGCGGGGGGCGCGCGGATCTGCTAGGCGGCGGCCGGTGGTCTTCGCACGGCGGCCCAGCGGGAAGACATGGACGCAGTGGATCTGGCCTTGGCAGCGGAAGATGGCAGTCTCTTTGCCCCGATCTGCTGCTCTGAGTCCAGGCGGTCCGGAGGAGGCGGCTGCTGATCGGAGGTCCGTAGCTGGCGGCCTGGAGGGGTACTACCGGCTGCCGGTGGTGCCCGGATGCCGCTTGATGGAGCAGGGAGGCTCCGGCCGCGGTTGGATGCGGGGTGCAGGACCCGTTCGGGTCTATGCAGGCCCGTCGTCGGGGAGGTCTGCTGGTGGCCCTGCATAGTGCTGGCGTGCTCGCTGTGTGGGGATGCACGGTTCAATGAAGGTACGGGGCGACCTCGACCTACTGCGTGGGAGTGGCTGCACCGGGTGAAAGCCTGGCCGATCCTGTGGGCGTCGCTATCCTCTTTGGAGGCGTCGTCGGGAATCTTCACAGCCTCTACTCCCGGATCAAGTCCTTCGGGTGAAATCCAAGATCCTGTTGCAGGGTCGGACGGTGGCGTCGTCTTCAGCGTCGTTCCCCTCTTTAGGGCGCCGTCTTTGAAGACTTTGATCCCTTTGGTGCTTTCTACAACTGGACGTGCATGGTGGCTTCTGTGGCAACGATGACGGCGGTGAGCATTGTCGGAGGCTTGTCTTTGGTCATGGTAGTCGGCTCTTCTTCTCCGGCGTGTTCGTGGAAATGCCTC
>NC_041389.1:614488792-614501650 GCF_002162155.2 Triticum dicoccoides
TTCGTTCAGTGATCCTTCGTGACGCCAACCTTGCCTAGTTTCTTCGTGGTTCATCGTTAGAGTCAGAGCTGCGCTGTCTAGTGTGGCTTGTATGGAGTGTTGTGATGCGGCTGTTAGGGCTGTTTTTCTTTTCTTTGATCTTCGGATCTTTTGGTCCTAAGACCTTCATCATCTTATTGTTTTCCGCTGCTCTCTGCTATTATCGATGAATGCCAGCGACGCTGGATCTTTCAAAAAAAATCAGCGCAGTAGTAGTATAGTAGACATAAATAATACTATCCTTATATTATAGGATCGGTGGCTGCTGGATGACGTCGGCGTCTCAGGTCTACAGGTACGCCCTGATCGTTTTGCCCATGCTCACGCAGACGAGAAGAAGCTACTACAACACGCGCCCTTGGCCCGCGCATTCGCCAACTGAGATGATGAAATTAAAACCCAGCCAGCACCTCCCCGAAGGGCCTCGTCGTCGCCCTGTTGGCTGGCATCTGAGCTAGCCCATGCTTTAGGCAAATCCATTGGTATCGACATTACTTTTGAGGGTCGTTTTGCTAACTCATCCAATAAGCTGCAAGAACCAAACCCGTACTCCCAATTAATTCATAACCTTCTTTAAGTTCAAAAAAATAAAATTCATAACCTTCTTTTACAAGGTGTGGTGGGCGTATGGACAGGTCTTGAATAATTGTTATTAAACAAAGCTGTGATCAAAAGTCATACAGAAGAATCAAGCTGTGAAATTAAAATACGAGTAACTCGGATTATAAGTTTAATCACTCATTTAGGCCCCACAATTGTGGAAGGACGACCTTCTAAACAATAGTGATGGAGCTCCAGGGACGGAGAGAGCTAGCTGTTCAGTGTTGGTAGCCACAAAAGACAAAACATCCATGTATCCCTTGGCCAATTCTACGCAGAACCACCATATAACTAGACCTAACACGGGGATACCTCTGCTTACAACAATGCAACTGGGACCTAACCTACTCAAACAAACTCTCGAGTGCAGCCGTGCTAGTGAGTCTACTTGCTACATGTGTATGCAAACTAAACCGTGTAAACCGAAGTACACAAACTGCAGATAAATGGATCACTCATGTTATAGAATTTGTCCCGGTGCCTCTTGTTCCCTAACTGTCCAATGTCTCTCATCAAAACAAGAGTTTCATCCACTACATCAGCTAGAATGAGCATTGTGTGGTTAAACTAGCTATGAGTGTATAGCAAGCAGGCGGCTAGGAACGACGCACATATATAAAGGAAGGTGCCTCATATGCGTTAGTTGAATGGTACAGGAGATCCAGTCACTACAGTAGGTAAGAATTAAATTGTTTCATATCACAATAGCGTAAGCTGATAGTGTCTTCATGCTAATGCACCAGCATAGATGGCACGCTTTTGATTGGCCATCATTTAACACATGCATGTCTATTTTAGGAACTGTATTTTGACATCCGTTTGAGGCTGGAGTTAAAACTTTTGTAGCATAGTATCCAAAGGCAATGATAAGATCAACAAAAGCTTCACTTAGTGCTTGTTTACATTCTCTCTTAATATTACTTTTCCAGTTTCGACAATATGTGTACTCCCTTGCATTCATGTTGAGGATTTGGTTTGACCTTGGACTTTGTTTAACCCATCTTAATTTGTTTGAAGCTGAGATTTTCACCCATCCTCTGTGATTACTCTTCACACAACGAATCTTATAGGAGCATGTTGGACCCTTAAATTTGTCCATGTAGTAGGTTAATTTTTTAGACTTATTTGAGTAGGCACCAGTCAGCCATAGTTAACATATATTTTATTGATTTTCATATGAAACTATTTGAACTAGGTAGACAAGAAAACTTTTTCAAGAGGAGGAAACAAAACAAACAAAACTTAGCAAATCCATTAGTATTGACATTAATTTTGGGAGTATCGTTCTCCCGTCTCTTCCAATAAGCTGCATGAACCAACCCATATTCACAATTAATTCATAACCTTATTTTAGAAAGTGTGGTGGGCGTATGCAGGTCTTGGTATTTTTATTAAACGAAGTTGTGATCAAGAGTCACATAGAGGGATCAAGCCATGGAACTCGAATACGAGTAATAATGATAGCAAGTTCAATAGCTATGGCTTTTATCTCTGATCTACACAGCTCCATACACATGTAAGGTGTCCAACAAATGGATGTGCGGTGACACTAGGATGAGTTGTTCTCACAGTGTCGTAAGCGTCGTAATCCAATTGTAGTAAGACAATAAGGGCTTTACCTTTCTCTCACACCGAGAGAATTCCAATCCATGCCTTCCACTCTCAAGACACCTCACAATTGATTCTTGGTAATTATTTTTATATTGAACCAAAAATTTCTGAACCTACTATTCCTGCCAAGAACAACCTACATGCATTGATTGACATAGTTGGGAAAAATATATGGGGTGGATTGGGTGGGTATTATGTGTGAGTTGCAGTAGAGGTTGGTGGGAAAGCAATGAGCATGTATTGTGGTATTTGTTGCACTTTGTACCTAGTATTGCTATGTGTTTCAATTTAGATCAGAGTAGCTAGCCCGCACGAATATTGCACTTTCGATCGGGTTCTAGAGATTTGATGAAAACAAGCCCACACAACCTAGTGTGCCTACCTTTCTTTTCAGAAATGAGGTTGAAACCCTCACATTCTGCATCATTATGATGCACATACTCATACTTATTGAATTGAGGCAAGGCAACAAGGCCAAAATAATCAACAAGTGGGGTATATAACAGAGGCAACTATGGCATAACGGTCAGACGAAATAAATTTAACTCATAAGACTAAGTGTACCCCGTTCACAATAAAGCCTTCAAATTACAAAGAGATACACAAATCATACCACTGTTGTCACGTCCAATCGGAGACAACATAGACATGCTTTTTATCCTGGTTACCGAGAAGCCAGCCAATCAGCAAGGAGACAACACCTTCAACAAGATAACAACACAAGTTCATCGTTGTTGACTCTGACTAAAGAAGTCCATAACAAGAGTTTTCATTCAGACACATGAAACCGTTCCTAAACTACCCTCTTGATGGTAGATCTTCTAGAAGTCACGTCAACTAGTACTTCACACTAGGCCAACGTGGCTCTAGCAAATATGTGGGACATATTCTAATTAAGGACCATAAACACAGTCATTGGTTAGGAGGCTGGGAGGATAATGTGCCTACCTATTAGGAAGAAACCCGTGCACACGCTCGCCCTAGCTCCACCTCATCCTGTACATTACCACATTTCTTATCGTGCCAAACAAAAATAACTTAGTGTGAAGAATAAAAAGAATGGGGGTGAACAGAGTGACGACAACGGTGAGCCTCCCATGCCGACTTTAGACATCCCGCTACTACCGATGTCCTCATCGTGCACAACACCGTTGCGCCATCCCGCCACTGCCGCATGTTGGCTTGTTGATTTCACCATTGAATTTGATGTTGGGTGATTCGCCTTCCCCACCTCAGTGTCTCTGTCTTCAATGTCGGGTTCTAGGCCTATGAGCAGACTTTCAATGCTGCCGTCTTCCTAGAACACACATCGAGGAGGAGCACTTTGTTAGAAGTTATATGACTGGGCTACTACGGAAAGTAGATGGATAAACAATATTTGTTAACAAGGTTCAACGATCAATACCTACATCTCTAAGACATGACTAGGAATGCTCCTCTTCATGTACTAATCAATATAGTACAAATCAATGACAAGCTTGTTGGGGCCCTCATATGCATCTTGAATACTACACCATGGACGGTCTGGTCAACCCTCACACAGGCACCTGGACCTTCACCTTTGTGATCTTATGTCTTAGCATACCATTTTCGCCTAGTCTATTTTGATGATCGCCAGCTTTATGTATTTGACCTAGTTTATAGGTGTTCGACTCAAACAACTAATACTGGTTATATTTACTCGACTCAAACACCTGCACATAGTCCAAGTCTATTGAGATCTATAGCACTTGTGTACGTCACAATCTATATGTGTCCTTGTTGGGGAACGTAGTAATTTCAAAAAATTTCCTACGCACACGCAAGATCATGGTGATGCATAGCAACGAGAGGGGAGAGTGTAGTCCACGTACCCTCGTAGACCGTAAGCGGAAGCGTTATGACAACGCGGTTGATGTAGTCGTACGTCTTCACGATTCGACCGATCCAAGCACCGAACGTACGGCACCTCCGAGTTCAGCACACGTTCAGCTCGATGACGATCCCCGGGCTCCGATCCAGCAAAGCTTCGGGGATGAGTTCCGTCAGCACGACGGCGTGGTGACGATGATGATGCTCTATCGGCGCAGGGCTTCGCCTAAACTCCGCGATGATATGACCGAGGTGGAATATGGTGGAGGGGGGCACCGCACACGGCTAAGGAACGATCCGTAGATCAACTTGTGTTGTCGTGGGGTGCCCCCCTGCCCCCGTATATAAAAGAGCAAGGGGGGGAGGAGGTCGGCCCTAGGAGGGGGCGCGCCAAGTGTGGAGTCCTACTAGGACTCCCTAGTCCTAGTAGGATTCCACCTCCCTTGTTGGAGTAGGAGAAGGGGAAAGAGGGGGAGAGGAAGAAGGAAAGGGGGGCTGCGCCCCTTGTCCAATTCGGACCAGAGGGGGGGCGCAGGCCTCCTTCCTTTTGGCCTCTCTCCTCTATTCCCGTATGGCCCAATAAGGCCCATATACTCCCCGGCGAATTCCCGTAACTCTCCGGTACTCCGAAAAATACCCGAATCACTCGGAACCTTTCCGAAGTCCGAATATAGTCGTCCAATATATCGATCTTTATGTCTCGACCATTTCGAGACTCCTCGTCATGTCCCCGATCTCATCCGGGACTCCGAACTCCTTCGGTACATCAAAACTTATAAACTCATAATATAACTGTCATCGAAACCTTAAGCGTGCGGACCCTACGGGTTCGAGAACTATGTAGACATGACCTAGAACTATTCTTGGTCAATAACCAATAGCGGAACCTGGATGCTCATATTGGCTCCTACATATTCTACGAAGATCTTTATCGGTCAAACCGCATAACAACATACGTTGTTCCCTTTGTCATCGGTATGTTACTTGCCCGAGATTCGATCGTCGGTATCCAATACCTAGTTCAATCTCATTACCGGCAAGTCTCTTTTCTCGTTACATAATGCATCATCCCGCAACTAACTCATTAGTCACATTGCTTGCAAGGCTTATAGTGATGCGCATTACCGAGAGGGCCCAGAGATACCTCTCCGACAATCGGAGTGACAAAACCTAATCTCAAAATACGCCCACCCAACATGTATCTTTGGAGACACCTGTAGTACTCCTTTATAATCACCCAGTTATGTTGTGACGTTTGGTAGCACCCAAAGTGTTCCTCCGGTAAACAGGAGTTGCATAATCTCATAGTTACAGGAACATGTATAAGTCATGAAGAAAGCAATAGCAACATACTAAACGATCAAGTGCTAGGCTAACGGAATGGGTCATGTCAATCACATTATTCTCCTAATGATGTGATCCCATTAATAAAATGACAACACATGTCTATGGTTGGGAAACATAACCATCTTTGATTAATGAGCTAGTCAAGTAGAGGCATACTAGTGACTATATGTTTGTCTATGTATTCACACATGTATCATGTTTCCGGTTAATACAATTCTAGCATGAATAATAAACATTTATCATGTAATAAGGAAATAAATAATAACTTTATTATTGCCTCTAGGGCATATTTCCTTCAGTCTCCCACTTGCACTAGAGTCAATAATCTAGTTCACATCGCTATGTGATTTAACACCAATATTCACATCTGCATGTGATTAATACCCATAGTTCACATCATCATGTGATCAACACCCAAAGGGTTTACTAGAGTCAATAATCTAGTTCACATCGCTATGTGATTAACACCCAAAAGAGTACTAAGGTATGATCATGTTTTGCTCGTGAGAGAAGCTTAGTCAACGGGTCTGTCATATTCAGAGCCGTATGTATTTCGCAAATATTCCATGTCCACAATGCTCTGCACGGAGCTACTCTAGCTAATTGCTCCCACTTTCAATATGTATCCAGATTGAGACTTAGAGTCATCTGGATTGGTGTAAAAGCTTGCATCGTTGTAACTTTTACGACGGGCTCTTTTATCACCTTCATAATCGAGAAACATCTCCTTAGTCCTCACTAAGGATATTCTTGACCCATGTCTAGTGATCTACTTATTAGATCAAAATTGTATTCCTTTGCCAAACACAGAGCAAGGTATACAATAGGTCTGGTTCATAGCATAGCATACTTTATAGAACCTATGACTGAGGCATAGGGAATGACTTTTCATTCTCTTTCTATTTTCTGCAATGGTCGGGTCTTGAGTCTTACTCAACTTCACACCTTGTAACATAGGCAAGAACTCCTTCTTTGACTGTTCCATTTTGAACTATTTCAAAAATTTATCAAGGTATGTACTCATTGAAAAATCTTATCAAGCGTCTTGATCTATCTATATAGATCTTGATGCTCAATGTGTAAGCAGCTTCACCGAGGTCTTGCTTTGAAAAACTCTTATTCAAGTATCCTTTCATGCTATCCAGAATTTCCATATCATTTCCAATTAACAATATGGCATCCACATATAATATTAGAAATGCTACAGAGCTCCCACTCACTTTCTTGTAAATACAGGCTTCTTCAAAAGTCTGTATAAAACCATATGCTTTGATCAACTCATCAAAGCGTATATTCCAACTCCGAGATGCTTGCACCAGTCCATTGATGGATTGCTGGAGCTTGCACACTTTGTTAACATCTTTAGGATTGACAAAAACTTTCTGGTTGCATCATATACAACTCTTCTTTAATAAATTCATTAAGGAATGCAGTTTTGACATCCATTTGCCAGATTTCATAAAATGTGGCAATTGCTAACATGATTCAGACAGACTTAAGCTTCGATACGAGTGAGAAAATCTCATCGTATTCAACAACTTGAACTTGTTGAAAACATTTCGCAACAAGTCGAGCTTAGTAGATAGTAACACTACTATCAATGTCCGTCTTCCTCTTGAAGATCCATTTATTTAACATGGCTTGCTGATCATCGAGCAAGTCAATCAAAGTCCATACTTTGTTCTCATACATGGATCATATCTAAAATTTTATGGCCTCAAGCCATTTCGTGGAATCTGGGCTCATCATCGCTTCCTCATAGTTCGTAGGTTCATCATGGTCTAGTAACATGACTTCCAGAACAAGATTACCGTACCACTCTGGCGCGGATCTTACTCTAGAAGACCTACGAGGTTCTGTAGTAACTTAATCTGAAGTTTCATGATCATCATCATTAACTTCCTCACTAATTGGTGTAGTAGTCACAGAAACAGATTTCTGTGATGAACTATTTTCCAATAAGGGAGCAGGTACAGTTACCTCATCAAGTTCTACTTTCCTCCCACTCACTTCTTTCGAGAGAAACTCCTTCTCTAGAAAGGATCCATTCTTAGCAATGAATAACTTGCCTTCTGATCTGTTATAAAAGGTGTACCCAATAGTTAACTTTGGGTATTCTATGAAGACGCACTTCTCCGATTTGGGTTTGAGCTTATCAGGTTGAAACTTTTTTTTTCATATAAGCATCGCAACTCCAAACTTTAAGAAACGACAGCTTAGGTTTACTGCTAAACCATAGTTCATACGGTGTCGTCTCAATGGATTTAGATGGTGCCCTTTTAAACGTGAATGCAGCTGTCTCTAATACATAACCCCAAAACAATAGTGGTAAATTAGTAAGAGACATCATAGATCGCACCATATCCAATAAAGTGCGGTTACGACGTTCGGACACACCATAACGTTGTGGTGTTCCAGGTGGCGTGAGCTATGAAACTATTCCACATTGTTTTAATTGAAGACCAAACTCGTAACTCAAATATTCGTCTCCGCGATCAGATAGTAGAAACTTTATTTTCTTGTTACGATGATTTTTCCACTTCACTCTGAAATTCTTTGAACCTTTCAACTATTTCAGACTTATGTTTCATCAAGTAGATATACCCATATCTGCTCAAATCACTTTGTGAAGGTCAGAAAATAACGATACTTGCCACGAGCATCAACACTCATTGGATCGCATACATCGGTATGTATTATTTCCAATAAGTCAGTAGCTTGTTCCACTGTTCCGGAGAACGGAGTTTTTAGTCATCTTGTCCAAAAGGCACGGTTCGCAAGCATCAAATGATTCATAACCAAGTGATTCTGAAAATCCATCTTTATGGAGTTTCTTCATGCGCTTTACACCGATATGACCCAAACAGCAGTGCCACAAATAAGTTGCACTATCATTATCAACTTTGCATCTTTTGGCATCAATATTATGAATATGTGTATCACTACGACCGAGATCCAACAAACTATTTTCATTGGGTGTATGACCATCAAATGTTTTATTCATTTAAACAGAACAACTATTATTCTCTGATTTTAAATGAATAACCGTATTGCAATAAACATGATCAAATCATATTCATGCTCAACGCAAACACCAAATAACATTTATTTAGGTTCAACACTAATCTCGAAAGTATAGGGAGTGCGCGATGATGATCATATCAATCTTGGAACCACTTCCAACATACATCGTCACTTCACCCTCAACTAGTTTCTGTTTATTCTGTAACTCCTGTTTCAAGTTACTAATCTTAGCAACCGAACAAGTATCAAATACTCAGGGGTTACTATAAACACTAGTAAGGTACACATCAATAACATGTATATCAAATATACCCTTGTTCACTTTGCCATCCTTCTTATCCATCAAATATTCAAGGCATTTCCGCTTCTAGTGACCATTTCCTTTGCAGTGTAAGCACTCAGTTTCAGGCTTTGGTTCAGCTTTGGGCTTCTTCATGGGAGTGACAACTTTCTTGTCATTCTACTTGAAGTTCCCCTTTCTTTCCCTTTGCCCTTTTTCTTGAAACGAGTGATCTTGTCAACCATCAACACTTGATGCTCTTTCTTGATTTCTAACTTCGTTGATTTCAACATCATGAAGCGCTCGGGAATCGTTTTCGTCATCCCTTGCATACTATAGTTCATCACAAAGTTCTACTAACTTGGTGATGGTGACTAGAGAATTCTGTCAATCACTATCTTATCTGGAAGATTAACTCCCACTTGATTCAAGTGATACAAGTACCCAGACAATCTGAGCACATGCTCACTAGTTGAGCGATTCTCCTCCATCTTTTAGCTATAGAACTTGTTGGAGACTTCATATCTCTCAACTCGGGTATTTGCTGGAAATATTAACTTCAACTCTTGGAACATCTCATATGGTCCATGACATTCAAAACGTCTAAGAAGTCCCGATTCTAAGCCGTTAAGCATGGTGCACTAAACTATCAAGTAGTCATCATATTGAGCTAGCCAAACGTTCATAACGTCTGCATCTGCTCCTGCAATAGGTCTGTCACCTAGCGGTGCATTAAGGACATAATTCTTTTGTGCAGCAATGAGGATAAACCTCAGATCACGGATCCAATCCGCATCATTGCTACTAACATCTTTCAACACAATTTTCTCTAGGAACATATCGAAATAAACATGAAAGCAACAACGCAAGCTATTGATCTACAACATAATTTGCAAAATACTACCAGGACTAAGTTCATGATAAATTTAAGTTCAATTAATCATATTACTTAAGAACTCCCACTTAGACAGACATCTCTCTAGTCATCTAAGTGATCACGTGATCCAAATCAACTAAACCATGTCCGATCATCACGTGAGATGGAGTAGTTTCAATGGTGAACATCATTATGTTGATCATATCTACTATATGATTCACGCTCGACCTTTCGGTCTCCGTGTTCCGAGGCCATATCTGTATATGCTAGGCTCGTCAAGTTTAACCTGAGTATTCCGCGTGTGCAAAACTGTCTTGCACCCGTTGTAGATGGACGTAGAGCTTATCACACCCGATCATCACATGGTGTCTGGGCACGACGAACTTTGGCAACGGTGCATACTCAGGGAGAACACTTCTTGATAATTTTAGTGAGAGATCATCTTAAAATGCTACCGTCAATCAAAGCAAGATAAGATGCATAAAGGATAAACATCACATGCAATCAATATAAGTGATATGATATAGCCATCACCATCTTGTGCTTGTGATCTCCATCTCCGAAGCACCGTCGTGATCACCATCGTCACCGGCGCGACACCTTGATCTCCATCGTAGCATCGTTGTCGTTACGCCATCTATTGCTTCTACGACTATCGCTACCGCTTAGTGATAAAGTAAAGCAATTACAGGGCGTTTGCATTTCATACAATAAAGCGACAACCATATGGCTCCTGCCAGTTGCCGATAACTTCGGTTACAAAACATGGTCATCCCATACAATAAAATATAGCATCACGTCTTGACCATATCACATCACAACATGCCCTGCAAAAACAAGTTAGACGTCCTCTACTTTGTTGTTGCAAATTTTACGTGGCTGCTATGGGCTTAGCAAGAACCGTTCTTACCTACGCATCAAAAACCACAACGATAGTTTGTCAAGTTGGTGCTGTTTTAACCTTCGCAAGGACCGGGCGTAGCCACACTCGATTCAGCTAAAGTGAGAAAGACAGACACCCGCCAGCCACCTTTAAGCACGAGTGCTCGTAACGGTAAAACCAGTCTCGCGTAAGGATACGCGTAATGTCGGTCCGGGCCGCTTCATCTCACAATACCGCCGAACCAAAGTATGACATGCTGGTAATCAGTATGACTTGTATCACCCACAACTCACTTGTGTTCTACTCGTGCATATAACATCAACGCATAAAACCTAGGCTCGGATGCCACTATTGGGGAACGTAGTAATTTCAAAAAATTTCCTACGCACACGCAAGATCATGGTGATGCATAGCAACGAGAGGGGAGAGTGTAGTCCACGTACCCTCGTAGACCGTAAGCGGAAGCGTTATGACAACGCGGTTGATGTAGTCGTACGTCTTCACGATTCGACTGATCCAAGCACCGAACGTATGGCACCTCCGAGTTCAGCACACGTTCAGCTCGATGACGATCCCCGGGCTCCGATCCAGCAAAGCTTCGGGGATGAGTTCCGTCAGCACGACGGCGTGGTGACGATGATGATGCTCTATCGGCGCAGGGCTTCGCCTAAACTCCGTGACGATATGACGAGGTGGAATATGGTGGAGGGGGGCACCGCACACGGCTAAGGAACGATCCGTAGATCAACTTGTGTTGTCGTGGGGTGCCCCCCTGCCCCCGTATATAAAGGAGCAAGGAGGGGAGGAGGCCGGCCCTAGGAGGGGGCGCGCCAAGTGTGGAGTCCTACTAGGACTCCCTAGTCCTAGTAGGATTCCACCTCCCTTGTTGGAGTAGGAGAAGGGGAAAGAGGGGGAGAGGAAGAAGGAAAGGGGGGCTGCGCCCCTTGAGAGCTCCTATGCGCCGCTCGCTGCGGCGAATTGTCGAGCGGACGCACAGGCACGTCTCCAGCTGGGCCGGCCCATTCGCGCAACGCAGTGAAAAAATCACAAAAAACTCTGCTCGACGGAGGGATCAAACCAGGGACCTCCAACTTTGCACGAACGAGCATAGCCATCGCGATAGACAACCGTCCTTGGTTTGATATGGCGTGCGGAGCTAAATGTAAATGAGACCCGAACATTTTCTCAAATTCCTAACGCGAAAATTATTTTGAAAAGGTGTTTCTTAAAAAGTGAACACTTTCCAAATTTTAGAAGAAAACTAAAAGGCTTGAACAAATTTTTGATAAACTGAACATTTTTTGAATTTAGAGAACAAAATTTGAACATGAACATTTTTTAAAGCACGAACATTTTTTTAATCTTGAGAACAAATTTTGAAACAGAAAACAAATTTGTAAGCGAGGAAATTTGAGAACAAAATTTGAACATGAACATTTTTTAAAGAGCGAACATTATTTTAATCTTGAGAACAAAATTTGAAACAGAGAACAAACTTGGAAGCATGGATTTTTTTTCAAAGCATGAACATTTTTTTTTGAATCTTGAGAACAATTTTTGACACGAGAACAAATTTGGAAGCGCGAACAATTTCTTAAAGCACGAACATTTTTTGGATATTGAGAACAAAATTTGAAATGGAGAACAAATTTGAAGCTCGAACACTTTTTGAAAGCACGGACAATTTTTGAATGTTGAGAACAATTTTTGAAATGAAGAACAAATTTGAACCATGAACAATTTTTGAAAGCACGAACAATTTTTGAATGTTGAGAACAAATTTTGAAATGGAGAACAAATTTTGAAATGGAGAACAAATTTAGAAGCACAAACAATTTTTTAAAGCACGAACAAATTTTGAAATGAAGAACAAATTTGGAAGCGTGAACAATTTTTTAAAGCACGAACAATTTTTGAATGTTGAGAACAAATTTTGAAATGGGGAACAAATTTGGAAGTGTGAATTTGAAATTGGAAGATTTTTTGAAACTCCCAAACATAATTTGAAATGTGAACAAAAAGAAAAAAAGAGAAGAAAAAGGAATTGAAAGATGAAATAAAGAAACAGAAAAACGAAGAAAGAAAAAGAAAAAAACAGGAAAAACAACAAAGAAAAAGAAAAAAGAAAAAAACAGTGAAAACCCGATTCAAGAACCTTCTAGAAGGTTCCCAAAACCGTTCAGGAACCCTCCAGAAGGTTCCCGAAACCGGAAGCTGCAGCGCAGCGCTATCTCCTAACTGGGCCGGCCCATCTTGATCGCTGTCGCTAACTTCTCTGTGCGAAGCCTAGACAAGTCGACGCAGCGAGCGTCCAATAGGATTTTTCGCGCCCCTTGTCCAATTCGG
>NC_041389.1:614502049-614505222 GCF_002162155.2 Triticum dicoccoides
CCTCTCTCCTCTATTCCCGTATGGCCCAATAAGGCCCATATACTCCCCGGCGAATTCCCGTAACTCTGCAGTACTCCGAAAAATACCCGAATCACTCGGAATCTTTCCGAAGTCCGAATATAGTCGTCCAATATATCGATCTTTACATCTCGACCATTTCGAGACTCCTCGTCATGTCCCCATTCTCATCCGGGACTCCGAACTCCTTCGGTACATCAAAACTCATAAACTCATAATATAACTGTCATCGAAACCTTAAGCGTGCGGACCCTACGGGTTCGAGAACTATGTAGACATGACCTAGAACTATTCTTGGTCAATAACCAATAGCGGAACCTGGATGCTCATATTGGCTCCTACATATTCTACGAAGATCTTTATCGGTCAAACCGCATAACAACATACGTTGTTCCCTTTGTCATCGGTATGTTACTTGCCCGAGATTCGATCATCGGTATCCAATACCTAGTTCAATCTCGTTACCGGCAAGTCTCTTTTCTCGTTACATAATGCATCATCCCGCAACTAACTCATTAGTCACATTGCTTGCAAGGCTTATAGTGATGTGCATTACCGAGAGGGCCTAGAGATACCTCTCCGACAATCAGAGTGACAAAACCTAATCTCGAAATACGCCAACCCAACATGTACCTTTGGAGACACCTGTAGTACTCCTTTATAATCACCCAGTTACGTTGTGACGTTTGGTAGCACCCAAAGTGTTCCTCCGGTAAACGGGAGTTGCATAATCTCATAGTTACATGAACATGTATAAGTCATGAAGAAAGCAATAGCAACATACTAAAAGATCAAGTGCTAGGCTAACGGAATGGGTCATGTCAATCACATTATTCTCCTAATGATGTGATCCCATTAATCAAATGACAACACATGTCTATGGTTAGGAAACATAACCATCTTTGATTAATGAGCTAGTCAAGTAGAGGCATACTAGTGACTATATGTTTGTCTATGTATTCACACATGTATCATGTTTCCGGTTAATACAATTCTAGCATGAATAATAAACATTTATCATGAAATAAGGAAATAAATGATAACTTTATTATTGCCTCTAGGGCATATTTCCTTCAGTCCTTGTGAATGGTAAGTATATGTAGTGAAGATTTGATTTCCAGCGTCTAAGTAACGATCCGTGTACTAATCGATCAAGACATCCTTATCTATTTAAGTATATATGCAACCCTGTCGGATATGGGGTTCTGGCAAAACCCTTAAGGTTTGAACTTTGGGGTGCGCGCGAAGATCTTCCCCCTACCGATCCACGTCCTAACGCCTCGCTGAGAACCTAAGCTATCAAATGAACAACACAAGGGACACGAGGTTTATACTGGTTCAGGCCACCATTGTGGTGTAATACCCTACTCCAGTGTGTGATGTGTGGATTATCTCAGGGACTGATGATGAACAGTACAGAGGAAGAACAGCCTCGCGAGGGATGTTCTAGTGGTGGTGTGGTGTTCTGCTTGGGAAGGATTCGACCCGCCCCCTACTATGGTGGCTAGCCCTATATATAGAGGCCCTGGTCCTCTTCCCAAATATTAAGCGGGAAGGGCGCCAACAATGGCCATTTTGAAGGGGAACATCTAGTACAACTTATCCTGACTAAAGTTGGTCTTCGGCTGCCAAAGGCACTGGCGATGACGCCGTCTTGGGCTCCACGGTGACCTCCGTCCTCCCGCTCTGTTGGTCTTGGTCTCGTTGCACTGAAATGGTAACCTTTACTTGACGCCTCGGTACTCCGCGCCTGCGCTTGCCCCCTTTGCACCCAAGAGGAAACAAGGACACTGCACAGGCCGGTGCCCGCCTAGTCTCGATCGTCATGGCTTGCGTCACGAGCACCTCGCGAGGTACCCTTGCCTTAATCTCTCTGCCTCCTCGCGAGCTTGCTTGGTGAGGCCGCCCCTGAGGAAGCCTTCCGTCGTCCGCCCCGCAAGGCTTGGCCCCTCGCGAGGGTCTTGAGCTTGAGCAGACGAAGATGGGCCGCATTGGGCCACCACTTGAGCCACGCCTCAGGCCGCAGGCAGGCAAGTCTGGGGACCCCCGTTCCTAGAACGCCGACAAACCCCCTATCAATCTCAACAACTGTTCAGATGACTATGTATTGACCTTTTTCTATATTTCAGGAACCAACCTCACTTTATTTTGTTTTACTCTATACTTGTAACGTACAATTTTTTCTTCCTGAAAAGGGGAGTACCCATCTGCATCATATGATGCACACAACCATTTAATTAAATGCAAAAATAGTTCAAGTCATCAGGCCAGATAGTAATAAAATATGACCACAGATGATTGAACCCAAGATTACATAGCTCCTCCACATAGTCTATGAGTGGCTCGTCAGCCAAACCGGTTGAGTAAATTAAGCCCGTACAACCATTTCCACGCGGCTGCACCCAGAGGCCATAAGCATCCGCACGTCCACACAGTGCAATGATGACTACATACGAATTGAAACTGTAGCCTTGTAGATAACCTGCAAGAAATTAAGAATAGATGATCTGTTAAAAATGCACTGCCCAAAGAATGACACGAACTCCCACACAAATTTGGCCCTTCAACTTACAATGAATACGGCCAACCAATTTCCAAACAAAGACGGAATACTCGTTGGCAGTGGTAAGTTGTAGGTAACATGAATCATACTCCAAATCTAGGTAGTAAACGAACGTACCATAAATAATTCTATCTTTGCTGCCATGCCAATACGCTTAGAAAGTCTATCTTTGCTAAGAACTACCTCCCTCTGCAAAAGTTGTATGGAAACATTGATTTTGGAAGGAACCTTTGTTTTCCAGATATGTTTACTGTGAAAATAGGTTCTGAATCCTTAAGATCCACATACATAGACTTCACGGCGAAAGCACCATTAGTAGTTAACCTCCACTGAAACATATCCAGCATTTGAGTTAGATTGATCAACATCAACCTAAAAACCAAATGGATCCACTTAGTCTATTTGTCATCCAATGAAGCCAAGCGGAACTGGATGTTCAAAGGGCTAGCCCCAAGATCAGAAGCCATTGAACCTTCGTTTCTGAACACAATATTATACAGGGGCAACTACAATGCAATCTGAGCTTCAGTTGCAAGAATAGAAAAATAAATCTGGATTGCTGCATAGAAGATCGATGGACGACATAGATTAC